>NW_028261395.1:21387811-21572811 GCF_051295495.1 Thamnophis sirtalis
AAAAAATCTCAGGAGAAGCTCCTAAATTAGCTTAAACTATGATCTGAAGGAAGATCCAAAACCAAGAGACGCACAGGAGAGAAAGTGCAGATAAAGATCTGAAGGAAGCATGCATTCCTCACACTGCCGGCACACATCTGCTGTCAGCTTGTGTTTGACATAACAAGTAAGCAAAGGTAAAGATGCTAGTCATTTCTGGCTCTAGGGGATGGTGCTCATCTCTGTTTCTAAAGCGAAGAGCCAGCGCTATCCAAAACATCTCCGTGGTCATGTGGACAGCATGACTAAACTCCAAAGGTGCATGGAACGCTCTTAACTTTCCCATCAGAGTGGTCCCTATTTTTCTACTTTCGAACTGCTGGTTTGGCAGAAGCTGGGACAAGTAACAGGAACTCACTCTGTTAGGCAGTCCTAGGGATTTCAAACAGCTGAATTGCCGATCTTCTGATCGACAAGCTCAGCATCTTAGCCATTGAGCCACTATGTCCCTTGACATAACAAGTAGACATAAACAAATCAGTGGAAGTATACAATTCTGACAAAAAAGGAAAACATATTGAGATCGAAGTGGTTTTCAATAGTCATTTCTATGCTAGGCATAGTAGACGCAACCATAGATGTTTAAAAACTGAAGACTGAATTGGAATTGGAATTGATTTTATTTGTAGGCCGCCCTTTTCCCTGAGGGGACTCAGGGCGGCTCACAGAAACCAGGGAGAGGGGAATACAATACAATACAGTACTAAGACGACAACACATAATAAAATAATACGCAACATGCATACAACATTCGGGCGGGGTAATGGTCCTTATCCCCAGGCCTGACGGGCGAGCCAGTTCTTCAAGGCTGTGCGGAAGGCCTGGACGGTGGTGAGGGTACGGATCTCTACGGGGAGTTCGTTCCAAAGGGTCGGGGCCGCTACTGAGAAGGCCCTCCTCCTTGTGGTTGCCAGCCGACATTGGCTGGCCGATGGGATGCGGAGGAGGCCCAACCTATGAGATCTTATAGGCCGTAGGGAGGTAATTGGCAGAAGGCGGTCTCTCAAGTATCCAGATCCACTGCCATGTAGGGCTTTATGGGTGGTCAATAGCACCTTGAAGCGCATCCGGAGATCGACAGGTAGCCAGCGCAGCTCGCGGAGGATAGGTGTAATGCGGGTGAATCGGGGTGCACCCGCGATCACTCGCGCGGCTGCGTTCTGTACTAGCTGAAGTCGCCGGATGTTCCTCAAGGGCAGCCCCATGTAGAGCACATTGCAGTATTCCAGCCTAGAGATCACGAGGGCCCGAGTGACTGTTGTGAGAGCCTCCCGGTTCAGGTAGGGTCGCAACTGGCGCACCAGGCGTACCTGGGCGAATGCCCCCCTGGTCACAGCTGCTATATGATGGTCGAATGACAGCTGTGGATCCAGGAGGACTCCCAAGTTGCGAACCCTCTCTGAGGGGTGTAGAATTTGACCCCCCAGCCTGAGTGTTGGATTAATGGCCGAATTTTTGGGAGGAAAACACAACAGCCACTCGGTCTTTTCTGGGTTGAGCACAAGCTTGTTAATCCTCATCCAGTCCATGACGGCTTCGAGTCCCCGGTCCATTACGTCAACCGCTTCATTGATTTGGCACGGGGCGGACAGATACAATTGAGTATCGTCCGCATATTGATGGTATCTAATCCCGTGCCTACGGATGATCTCTCCCAGCGGTTTCATGTAAATGTTAAATAGTAGGGGGGATAAGACCGAACCCTGCGGCACCCCATATTTTAGGGGCCTTGGGGACGATCTCTGCCCTCCTACTAACACCGACTGCGACCTGTCCGAGAGGTAGGAGGAGAACCACCGTAACACGGTGCCTCCCACTCCCACCTCCCGCAGTCTTCGCAGAAGGATACCATGGTCGATGGTATCGAAAGCCGCTGAGAGGTCAAGGAGGACCAGGATGGAGGGATGTCCTTCATCTCTGGCTCTCCAGAGATCATCCATCAATGCGACCAAGGCGGTTTCAGTGCTGTAACCGGGTCTGAAGCCTGACTGGAAGGGGTCTAGATAGTCTGCTTCCTCCAAGGACCGTTGGAGCTGGAAGGCCACCACCTTCTCAACAACCTTCCCCAGAAAGGGGAGGTTGGAGACCGGGCGGTAGTTATTAAGGACAGCTGGATCAAGGGATGACTTCTTCAGGAGGGGTCTCACCACCGCCGCCTTCAGTGCGGCGGGGAAGTTCCCCTCCCGAAGGGAGGCGGTTACTACCGCCTGGATCCAGCCTCGTGTCACCTCACTGCAGTTAGAAACCAGCCATGAGGGACACGGATCCAAAGCACAGGTGGAGGAACTCACAGCTCTCATGGCCTTGTCCACATCCCCGGGGGTAACCTCCTGAAACTCAACCCAGAGCTGTTGAACTTGGTCCCTCTGAGTCTCGGCTGGAACTGCAGGTGTGGAGTCCAAGTCCGTCCGAAACCGAGCAATTTTGTCCGCTAAGAATTGGGCATATTCTTCAGCTCTGCCCTGCAAGGGTTCCCCCGCCTCCCTTTTGTTCAACAGGGAGCGGGTTATCCTAAACAGGGCGGCTGGACGGGACTCAGCGGACGCAACCAGGGAGGCTATATGTGATCTTTTAGCTGCCCTAAGTGCCCTAGTATATTCCCTGGTGCAGGTGGTTACCATTGCTCGGTTCGATGCGGACTTATCGGACCTCCAACGGTGCTCTAGGCATCTCCTCCGGCGCTTCATCTCCCGGAGCTCCTCGGTGAACCAAGGTGGTCTCCGGGATCCGCTGCCTCGGAGGGGCCGCAGTGGCGCAATCCGGTCGAGGGCCTCTGACGCTGCCGAGTGCCACGCAGCAGCCAGAGTCTCTACCGGACTGTGGGTGAGAGTATCAGGAATAACCCCAAGCTCTGTCTGGAACCTTACTGGCTCCATAAGACGCCTGGGGCGGAACCACCTGGTCGGTTCCTCCTCCCTACAGTGGGGGTTTGGCCTCCGGAAGTCGAGCCTCAGTAGGCAATGGTCTGACCACGACAGGGGTACGATGTCACTCCCCCTCAGACCAAGATCACACATCCACTGCTCCGAGAGAAATACAAGGTCAAGCATGTGTCCCGCCGAATGGGTTGGGCCTCGAATTACTTGAGTCAAGCCCATGGCTGTCATGGAAGCCATGAACTCCTGCGCCCCATCAGAGTTTTCACCGAGCGTCGGCAGATTAAAGTCCCCCAGGACCATCAGCCTAGGGAACTCAACTGCCAGCTCGGCTACTGACTCGAGGAGCGAGGGGAGGGCTGCTGCAACGCTGTTGGGAGGCAGGTACGTTAGCAGCAAACCCACTTGACCCTTGAGGTCCAACTTTAACAGCAAAGACTCACACCCGACAATCTCCGGAGCAGGGACCCTACGAGGAACTAACGACTCCCGGATAACAGCGGCCACACCCCCACCCCTTCCCTGGGCTCTCGGCTGATGCAGCACCTGAAATCCTTCTGGGCACAGTTCTACAAGGGGGACTCCTCCCTCTGGGCCCAGCCAGGTCTCAGTAATACATGCCAGGTCTGCCCTCTCGTCTAAAATTAAGTCCCGGACGAGAGGTGCTTTATGTACAACAGACCTGGCATTTAGCGACAACAGCCTGAGACCAGGGTCCTGATTACTTACACCATCTGGTCTTGGAGTGGGACTCCTAGGGCCGGAAGGAGGGATCTCTGTGATGTAGCGAACCCTCCTTCCCCGGTAATGGCCTGCCCTAGAGTCCCCGCCGTATCTGCCCCTCCCTGTCACGACCGCAATACCCCGACCCTCTCCCGTGTCTTTGGCCCCCTCAGCCACCCCCATAGCCCCCGCAACTCCCGGCAGGTCCTCCGAATCAAGCACACTCATTTATACACTCAAGCAGTCCCCACGTGATAATTAAAACACATAAAATACAAGAGTCATAGGGTAATAAAAAGTGGGATCATCCAATTCACACATTCAATCCCATGCACTCAGCATACCATTTAAAAGTTTGCGCAGCGTCCGTAGATCTTATAAAAGAGTATATATAGAAGGGGGAGTAGCCTTCGTCCCCTCTTATGTATTTGGGAAGGTCCCAAAAAGTCCAGGCGATTAGAAGAAATTGTTAAAGCTTAGACATGAGCAAAACACTTCTATGTTCTCCTGAGAACACCATGAGCAACATAAATTGCTCACATCTCTTTCAACAGGGACTGTGGAACTCTCCCCTTTTCATTATCATTGGTTCCGACCTCCATTTTCTGCATGAACCCACTTGAGGGGAATTTTTAAGATCTGCACAATTTTTCTGTGTATGGAGTGTGTATGGTGTGATTGTTGATGAATGAACCAACCTAATTTTAATTAATTTTTATTATTATGCTATTGTATTTTTGTATGTTTTTAATTGACTATAGTGGGGTATGTATGAGAGAATGACTGGGAATACATCTGAGAGGACTGAGGGCACGGCCTGGTGACTCCTCCACTGAGTGCATAAGCAGAAGTGGTAGGGGGGCCCAGGCCTACCCCTCGTCCTAGAATGAGTGATAGATGTGGCCTGCCGGGAAGAGTGTGGGCCATGGGAGGGGGGTCTATTGGGATGGGGGCGGGCCAGAGCATCCCGGTCATGATGGGGAGGGGCAGGTACGACAGGAGTTACAGGGCTAGCCATTACCGGGGAAGGAGGGCTCGCTACGTCACAGCAATCCCTCGTTCCGGCCCTGTAAGCTCAACTCAAGGACCGGGTAGCAAGAGAAGCCAGGGCCCTGGTCTCAGGTTGTTGCTGCTAAATGCCAGATCTGTGATTCATAAAGCTCCCCTCGTCCGGGACTTGACGAGTATTGGCATGTATTACTGAAACATGGTTGGGCCTTGAGGGAGGAGTCCCCCTCTCAGAAATGTGCCCGGAAGGGCTCCACCAACCACGACACCATAAAAGGGGTGGGGGAGTGGCAATTATTATCCGAGGATCATTAGCTCCTCACAGGAGGCCTGCTCCGGAGATTGTGGGGTGTGAGTCCCTTCTTTTGAAGTTGGACCTAGGGGTTCAAGTGGGCTTGCTTTTGACATACCTACCTCCCAGCTGCGTCACAACAGCCCTGCCTGTGCTTCTGGAGTCAGTAGCCGGGTTGGCGGTTGAGTTCCCCAGATTGTTAGTACTGGGGGACTTCTGCCGTCCCTAGGCGAACACTCTGATGGGGCCCAGGAGTTCATGGCTTCCATGACAGCCATGGACTTGACCCAGGTAATTCAGGGTCCGACTCATAGAGCAGGACACACACTCAACCTAATGTTTCTCTCAGGGCAGTGGAGACGTGATCTTGAGTTAAGGGGAGTAGAGATCTCAGCCTTGTCATGGTCAGATCACTTCGTGTTGAGGCTTGATTTTCAGAAGCTACTCCCCCACCGCAGGGAGGGGGAACCGATTAAGTGGTTCCGCCCCAGGCGCCTGATGGACCCGTTGGGATTTCAGAAGGAGCTTGGGGAGATACCCGACTCTCTTGCCCGCAATCCGACAGAGTCCTTGGTCGCCGCCTAGAATACAACGGTGACTGAGGAGCTAGATCGGATTGCGCCTTTGCGGCCTCTCCGCGGCAGTGGATCCAGGAGGGCACCTTCCACATTTACCAAGGAACTCCGGGAGATGAAGCGCCAAAAGAGACATCTAGAGCGACGTTGGAGGGTTAGCAACTCCAAATCTGACCGAACACTACTAAGAGCCTTTACTAGGACTTATTTAGTGGCGATACGGGCAGCAAAATGTGCGCATTTTTCCGCTCTTATTGCATCCGCAGAATCTCACCCAGCTGCCTTGTTTAGGATAACCCGTTCCCTCCTGAAAGGGGGGGAAATGGGGGATGCCTTACAGGGATGAGCTGAGGAGTTTGCTCAGTTTCTGTCGGACAAAATCGCTCAGATTCGGACAGACCTGGACTCCATTTGGACAGAACCAGCGGAGATGCCGAGGGAGGGCCTTGTTCAGACTTTCTGGAATGAGTTCCAGCTTGTCACTCCTGATGAAGTGGACAAGGCCATGGGAGCGATGAGTGCCTCCACCTGTTTACTGGATCCGTGTCCCTCCTGGCTAGTTTCGACCAGCAGGGAGGTAACACAAGGCTGGCTCCAGAGAATTACAAACACTTCGTTGCGGGAGGGATCTTTTCCACAACCTCTGAAGGAGGCGGTGGTGAGACCCCTCTTCAAGAAGCCTTCTCTGGACCCAGCTATTCTTAAAAACTATCGTCCAGTCTCCAACCTCCCTTTTTTAGGGAAGCTTGTTGAGAAGGTGGTGGCCCTCCAACTCCGACGGACCTTGGACGAAGCAGATTACCAAGACCCTTTTCAGTCTGGTTTCAGGCCTGGTTACTGCACCGAAACCGCTTTGGTCACACTGACCGATGATCTCTGGCAGGCCAGGGATAGAGGTCATTCCTCTATCCTTGTGCTCCTTGACCTCTCAGCGGCCTTCGATACCATCGACCATGGTATCCTTCTGCGACGGCTGGAAGAGGTGGAAGTGGGAGGCACCGTTCTCTGTTGCGGCTCCAGCCCTATGGAACGAGCTACCCCCAGAGATCTGGACCCTACCCACTCTCATGGCCTTCCGAAAAGCTATCAAAACCTGGCTTTTCTGGCAGGCCTGGGACTGTTGACCTCTTGACTGAGGTCCAGCCCCGCTTAGACTGGGTGCATGTTGTGTTTCTTTTAATTTGCTGTGTTTTATTTCTTTTAATCTTTTCTTAATATTTCTTATTTCTGTAAGCCGCCTGGAGTCCTCCGGGATTGGGCAGCCTATAAATTCAATAAATGGAAATGGAACAAATGTCCACTTTTCATTCTTGGAGTCTTTCTTCCTTTCAGGAACACCTGAACCTGATCCTGTCACCAGCCATACACAAGAATGGTGAGATGGGAAGCAAAATTATTGGAGGTCCAGTTTTGGGGATCAGTTAAATTCAGGGTCTGTAGAGCAATTTTGCAGGCAAACTGCACAGACAGGCTGACATATGAATGAAAATTATGCAATGAAAAGATAAAAGGGTACAGATGCCTTTTTTTTTACTGCTTCGTGTTTCTTCCCAGTCAACACATTTTTTTTCTTGAGAAATTCTGATTGTCCTCTAGGAAAATATGAAAGCAATTCAACCCCAACATTGGTAGGGAATGTACACCACTGATGGTTTTTTGTTCTTTCTACTCAAGGACTCCATCACCAGATTAAATAGCAATAGCAGTTAGACTTATATACCACTTCATAGTGCTTTACAGCCCTCTCTAAGCAGTTTACAGAGTCAGCCTACTGCCCCCAATAATCTGGGTTCTCATTTTACCCACCTCGGAAGGATGGAAGGCTGAGTCAACCTTGAGCCAGTGAGATTTGAACTGCTGAACTGCAGGTAGCAGTCAGCTGAAGTAGCCTGCAGTACTGCACTCTAACCACTGCACCACCTCAGCTCAGCAAGGTGACATTTGAGTTTTGAGTGCAGTTCTTCCTCTATTTTGATCAGCGTCCAGAAACTGGACAAAACACAAGAGAAATATTAGGAGATTTGATGAAGTATTGGAAATTCTGAAACAGACTCCCCATCTCCGCACTTGCAGATCTGGGGAAAAGAAACGAGCCCTGCATAAATTTCTCTCATCTTTATGTAGAATTTTTTATATAGACTTTACAGCATAGTTATGCTAATATTGATTTATAACTACTATAATAGTGTCTTAACTATTGTGCTGAGGTTAAAGCCAGCAGGATTGACTAAATAAGACATTGTTGGTTAATACTAGGGTTATAATTTGAAAAGTGTAATGTTCATGTGAATCAACCTAAGTTCCATCTGCCATTGTCAAATGAGCGAGAAAAAAAACTTGCTTGCAGTTGAATCTAATCATTAGATGCCACAGATCTCCTGCCATAACTGAAGGGGTCAGATGCAGTGGTGGGATTCAGCCAGTTTGTACCACTATGGGACAACCGGTTGTTAACTTTCTGAGCAGTTTGGTGAACTGGTTGTTGGAAGAAACCATTAGGACAGAGAACCGGTTGTTACATTATTTGAATCCCACCACTGATCAGATGCTTGCAGTTTTGTGCTATTTCACTGCACAACACCATGGATAGAATGAAAACTCTTCTCCATTTCATTTATGGTATCCCACTCAAAGCAGAATTAAATCTTATTTCAAAGCAACATGTCTGAAGACCTTAAGGGGTAAAAGAGAGACAAAATTTATCAAGAAGGCAGGTAGGCATTGATCAGGCTGTGGTCTCCAAGATAAAGTTGCTAATCAGACATATTCAGAAGATATTCAAGAAATGCTGGAATACTCCTGCAGAAGATGCGCATCTGCTGAAATTATTTCTTAGCTCAACTCTAACGACAAGGACTAATACTGCATTTGCATTCACTCTTCCTGCTTTCACATCTCCTGAGGTCTTAGGACCAGCAGATCCTGAGTGGAAATGTATGCTAAGAAAGAACGCCCATGCCAAATCACCAGCCACCAATGTGGTCATTAATGCTTCGCTTGCTTTTTCATAATGTTTATTTTTTGCTCTAGCATTTTAAAATTGCAAATTTCTCTAGAAATCCTGGGGAAAGAGTGAAATATAAATCTAGCAATAAATATATGATACAGATATATGCTGCCCACAACCATTGCAAGATCTTGTACACCTCAAAGTCTTACTTTCTTGAGTCTCACCTTGGAAAAAAACACAACATCTCATTCTATAAAATGACAACAGATAATTGAATTCTTTTTTTAAAAAATAAAATAAAAAAGATACTAGCAAGTATAATTTCTGAACATTTTGCTTCCTCTGTTCAAACATGGTCATACCAAGACAGTCACCACTTTCAGTGTTAATCCTTGTAGGTCGCTGCCCAAACGCCGTTCTTGCAAGCTTCCATTCAGCCCCTTCTTCGAGTCCCACGTTGCCAACTGCAAATGGAAATAACACTGCTGTCAGGGTTCCAAATAGCATCCAAAAGTAAATCAGAGTCCAAGGCAAAGTATTGCTCAAAGTTCCAATTTATTAAGAGAACCATGTTGGCATATCGGGAAAACCCAAATCTGAAAGCTTCCCAGTTTTCCCCACCCAGTTGAAAGTTCAAGATCTTGCCCGCACACCCACAAGTCCATCACATGGTCCAATCTCCCACTGCCATGCTGGCAGTTCCATCCATCCAATTCCGGTCAGGTGCAGAGGTGCAAAGACAAAGGATGACCTTGGCTTTCTAGAAAGAATTTGGTTATGGCTACATATCATCTAACTCCTTATGATTCCCCCTTCCCATTTTCCCAC
Source organism: Thamnophis sirtalis (assembly GCF_051295495.1). NCBI lineage: Eukaryota > Metazoa > Chordata > Lepidosauria > Squamata > Natricidae > Thamnophis > Thamnophis sirtalis. The sequence goes on from NW_028261395.1 coordinate 21,397,103, forward strand.
AATAGAAAATGTATAGTAGAATAATGGAAAGTGTGTCAGGCCAAAGATCCCAAAGAAAAGATGGCTGCAGGCCTGATAACTGAAATGAGGGGAAAGTAATGTATATTTCTCTAAAGTATCTCTGTGGCATACAAAACAGGGACAAAACAAGGAGCAGGCCAGAGAATATTCCAGAAGTCTGAGAACCAGAATTAAAAACTTTGAGCTCTGACTTGGTGATTCATTTTATAAGTGACTGAGTAATGAAGAAACACAGACAATGTGGTGTTGTTTATTCACTCAGATTATATATCAATAGAACTTTTTCGGTTCTACTATGTCCCTATTGATATTAGTAACGATGAGTTCCACTGACCAGTTCTTAATTTCAATTGTTAATTGGAAATGTATATTTTTAGGACAGGAAGATATCGTATTTTTCGGAGTATAAGATGCACTTTTCTCCCCCAGAAAAGTGTGAAAATCTGGGTGCATCTTATACACTGAATACAGCATTTTTGGCCTCCTGAAACTCTGCCAACTTTGCAAAAATGGATGTGTAGAGGGTTTGGGAGGCCTGCAAAGTGCTCCTGGGGGCTGGGGAGGGCAAAAACAAGCAAAAAACGGGCTGTTGTTTGCTCATTTTTGCCCCTCCCCCAGCCCCCAGGAACACTCTACAAGCCTCCCAAAGCCTACACATGCCCTGTTTTTCACACAAAAAAAAATGAGGCATGAAGAGGTTTTGGGAGGCCTACAGTGGAAAAACTTTTTTTTAATATTTACCTCTTCAAAATCTTGGTGCATCTTATACTCCAATGTGTCTTATACTCCAAAAATATGGTAGTTCAATTCAGATTACATATCAACAAGACCCATCTGAGTTTGCGATAAATATTTTGTGCCCACAATATGCAAAATTCTCCCAAATCCAAAAGCCGCATGATGACTTTCCATAGTTTTTTGGCCAGGAGAAAAGTGATATTAGAATCACCTTGTGGTCTTCTATCCCAACATTAACCAGATGTTGCTGGGCTTAGCTAACCTAGAAATCAGCCAAGATTGACCAGGAGTTGCATCTACAGTAGTAATGCCATTATCAGACAACTGAAGTTTTCTTCTTCATAGTCACATGAACAAATCCATGAAGCTTTCCTAATTGTACACACATAACTAACCTGCTGCACATACATCTCTGGCAAATAGATGGGGAAGAAATGGACGTAGTGACAGATTTTATTTTCCTGGGCTCCAAGATCACCGCAGATGGGGACTGCAGCCAAGAAATTAAAAGACGCTTGCTCCTGGGGAGGAACGCTATGGCAAATCTAGACAGCATACTAAAAAGCAGAGACATTACCCTGCCAACAAAAGTGTGTATGGTCAAAACAATGGTTTTCCCAGTTGCAATGGATGTCTGTGAAAGTTGAACTGTAAGAAAGACTGAGCACCAATGAATTGAGGCCTTTGAACTCTGGTGCTGAAGAAGACTCCTGCAAGTCCCTTGGACTGCAAGGTGATCAAACTGGTAAGTCCTAGAGTAGATCAACCCTGACTCTTTAGAAGGCCCGATCCTGAAGAGAAAACTCAAATACTTTGGCCACCTAATGAGAAGGAAGGACTCCCTGGAGAGAGAGCCTAATGCTGGGAACGATTGAGGTCAAAAGAAGAAGGGAATGGCAGAGAATGAGGTGGCTGGATAGAGTCACTGAAGCAGTCGCCGTGAGCTTCAATGGACTCCAGAGGATATTGGAGGACAGGAAGACCTGGAGGAATGTTGTCCATGGGGTCACGATGGGTCAGACACCACTTCATAACTAACAACAACAAAGCTAAGTTCTTCTGGAATGCTGTTTCAACTTCCTGGTTTATCGCAGAACCATGCTATTCCATGGTGATCTACAGAAGTCCCCGGCTTAGCTTTTGAGCCAAGACAAAGTCAGCAAGCGACTATTTACCTGCAATTTTAAGTGATTAAACTACATAAAAGCATTGTACTCCTCTCTATTTACAGTATCAGAAATGCCACTGTGAGATACTATTTGCTAGTGATCACATTGAAGTGCCTTGCATCTCTCAAGCACTTCTTACTGATAGGACTTCATTTCCTCATTTTTGTTCCCATAAAAAATGCATTTGTTCATTTTAAGGCAGTGCTTCGTTATTCCATCAAAACTGATTGGAAACATCAGTAGCATTAATCTGGGTTCACGGTACAACACAGGCTTTGTGCCACACACACACTCCCAAGGTGATGTTGCTTTACTGCAATGCAAATTATAGAATCAAAGAATTGAAAGGAAAATAAATTGGAAACCATAACAATGTCACCCCAGAGAAATTTTGCTACAGGAATAGAATCGTACAGTAGGAAAGACCATGAAATTTAAGGCCTCACTATGGAATATGGCCCACACGACTACCTTTGTTTCTGTGGGCAGAGGATAAAAGCAAGAGAGAGGGAAAGGAAATAAAAAGTAATATGATGAACTAACTTCATAAATTAAGACTAGCAAGAGTATTAAACGCCTTGTGCAATGAACCTGAATCTAAAATTAGGATGCAAGAGTATTCTGTGCTTACCAGGTCTGGACTGGGATTAGTCTTATTTTGTCCTCATATTTTGCACATGGCTATATTTGATCTTTTTTTTTTTTTGACACTTACAACTTTTGAAATTAAAACCAGAATCAGTGGCTAAGACGCTGAGCTTGTCGATCAGAAAGGTCAGCAGTTCGAATCCCTAATGCCATGTAATGGAGTGAGATCCTGTTACTTGTCCCAGCATCTTCCAACCTAGCAGTTTGAAAGCATGTAAAAATGCAAGTAGAAAAATAGGAACCACCTTTGGTGGGAAGGTAACAGTGTTCCATGTGCCTTCGGTGTTTAGTCATGCCGGCCACATGACCAGAGATGTCTTTGGACAGTGCTGGCTCTTTGGCTTTGAAACAGAGATGAGCACTGCCCCCTAAAGTCGGGAACGACTAGCACATATGTGCGAGGGGAACCTTTACCTTTAGATATAGTCTGAGAATTGATAGGGAGAAGCATCTTAACTCTCTTTCTCCTGACCAAACTATCTAAACCAGGGGTATCCAACTTTGGCACCTTTGATACTTGTGGACTTTGATTCCCAGAATACTGGGAATTGAAGTCCACAACGCTTAAATGTGCCAAAGTCTGAGTTCCCTGATCTAAGCTTTGCTGCATCTTTGTCCTCTGCAATGGAGTCCTTCCCTCTCCTCTTAGGAATCCAGACTACTTTCCACCCCAGTGAGGGACAAATTGAGGATTAATAGCAAACTCAAATTATTTGGCTTTTTTTAGCCCATGCAATTTAGTGTCAGGGTTGGATCACCCCTGGATCTTATCTTACAGACAGTGTAGAATACCCAATTCCATGCAATGTGGAATCCACACTGCACATCGGGCATTGATACAATTGAGCAGGTCCAGAGGTATTTCACAAGAAGGGTACTCCATTCCTCTGCTCACAATAGAATCCCTTATGCCACCAGGCTCGAAATTTTGGGCTTGGTAAACCTAGAACTACACCGCCTACAATCTGACCTATGCACAGTACACAAAATTGTCTGCTACAACATCCTACCTGTCTATGACTACTTCAGCTTCAACCTCAACAATACTTGGGCAAACAATAGATACAAACTCAAGGTAAATTGCTCCAAACTCAACTGCAGAAAATACGACTTCAGCAACATAGTGGTCAATGCCTGGAATGCTCTACCTGACTGCGTTGTTACATCCTCTAACACCCACAGCTTCAACCATAAACTGTCTACCATGAACTTCACCAGCGTACCTACCATCCCTGTCCTACTGTCCCCCTTTATTTGTACTTATTTCCTTTGTTCATGTCCATGTTTATACTTATACCTGTTATCTTGTACACATTTGACAAACTGAATAAATAAAATAAAATAAATAAATTGCAGACAGTTGAATCTCACTAAGTCTCCCTGAATGGCAGATATTACTTAAGATGCTACATATTAAGCCAATCATATGACCTGTATGCTCCATAAGACTCATGGGTTGTTGGAGAAGACTCTTGAGAGCCCCTTGGACTGCAAGGAGATCAAATCAGAAATCAACCCCAATTGTTCTTTGGAAGGACAGATCCTGAAGATGAAGCTCAAATACTTTGGCCACCAAATGAGAAGAGATGACTCATTGGAAAAGACCCTGATATTGGGAAAGATGGAAGGCAAAAGGAGAAGGAGATAGCAGAGGATGAAAGGTTTAGATAGTGTTGTTGATGCAATGAACATGAATTTGGGCAAACTCCAGGAGATGGTGGAGGATGGGGAGGATGGTAAGCTATGATCCATGGGATCATGAAGAATTGGACATGACTTACAACTGAACAAAAGCAATATAAGACTTGTACCACAGTGATGATTCTTAGCTAACACAATGAAAGCAGGATTTGTGATTATACAATTATACTCCACTAGCTAGTCTCAAAGAAACACAGAAGCCTATTCTTCAGAAGATTTCAAGTCCCATCATAGGCAGCTCCCAACTTTCTTACTCGCGTGCAATCTATATCCAAATAAAATGTTATAGTCTTCACCTTTCTGAGAACTTTTTATTCCATGAGGCAAAAATAATAACTTTCAGCATCTGCCATATGCTTCTTTATCCCTCAATGCATTGTCCTAAAATTTGAACACATCTTCCTAAAAATAATAAGAGCTTGATGCATATGAAGGCACGACACCAGCTGTGATTTCACATAGTGGTGTACATAATTATTATTAAATATACAACAATGTGGAATCACAGCTGCCAGTTCATTTGCATCATCAGTCAATTGCAAAAAGCAGCTTTCCTTGGAACAGCTTACATCTTGCAATGAGCCCTTTAACACCATCCGAACAATACACAGATGTTGTTCTGTCTATCCCAGGTCATTGAGAAAGACTGGATAGGTGGATAAAAATGCCAAATCCAGTCTAAACATCTGGCTAACTATGCAGTGAACAATAATAGCAATACATACTAATTAATTAATCAAAAATTAAAATCTTCACTCTGAAATTTGCAATACAAACTGATCATTGCCACATCAATTATCTAAACTATGGATAGTTGATGTGGAAATACCAGGGGATAGTAGAACAGGAGACAAAGAATTGAGGAAAATCGGAAAGTATCAAGGTCTAAAAATCAAAGTGGAAAGATTGTGGCATAAATTGGCCATGATGGTCCCAGTGTGGACTTACTGGGAACTATTCCCAAAAACCTTAGACAGCATTTAGAAAATTTAAGCACTGACAACATTTCCATCCAGTCTAAACATCTGGCTCACTGTGCAACCAACCACATAATGTATAGTTGGGGGGAAAAAACACATCACTTCTTATCTCTAAAGAAAAGAAAACTGACTTTGTTCCCTGAAGATCTCCAGCAGGGAACAGGAGTCTATTAGGAGTGCTCTTCATATAAATCCTTCATCTTATGATCAGCAAGGAGGAAGGTATAAATAAACCGTATATCACAGAAAACACTGCCAGTCTCCTGTGACCTCCTTCAAGGAGACTGAACTACAGGGAACACTGGGCAACCTCTAAAATGTTTTATGGTTTGGATGTTCAGTTCAATATAAATTCATCAAGTATTACCCTCTGTATTAGCTGTTTCATTTGTCAGGGGGTTTACACACCACAAGCTATAAGATCCAATCAAAAAAAATCCTGCAGCCAGTTTTGTTCAATCTTAACCCTACCATGAAGGAACTCTGAGGTTGGAAGACATCTGCTTTAAACTCTTACTGTTCTTATGCTACTCTATTTCTTTTTTTTGTCCATGTGATGCATGGTTTATTTAGAACATATGCATAAGTGCACCTTCTTGAAGGTATGTCTCACAATAGGATTTCCGAGCAACCCTGATTGAACATTGTTTTTCAGTCCATAAGCTGCCTGTTCATGTAGGGTGATCATGAAATAGGTAAAGTACTTTCTTAAGCTAATCAGTGTGGGTAAGAGTATGAGACCTTTTTCGTGCGGCTGTTGACAAAAAATAGGATTGCCGACATGATTACCAATGTCTGATGACAGATATGGAAGAAAAATAAGAGGAGGAGGAAGAAGAAGAAGAGGAGGAGGAGGAGGAGGAGGAGGAGGAGGAGGAGGAGGAGGAGGAGGAAGAGGAGTTGTTGGTGGTGGTAGTGGAGGAGGAGCAGGAGGAGGAGGAGGAAGAGGAGGAGGAGAGGAGAAGGAGGAGGAGAAGGAGGAGGAGAAGGGGAAGAAGAAGGGGAAGAAGAAGAAGAAGAAGAAGAAGAAGAAGAAGAAGAAGAAGAAGAAGAAGAAGAAGAAGAAGAAGAAGAAGAGGAGGAGGAGGAGGAGGAGGAGGAGGAGGAGGAGGAGGAGGAGGAGGAGGAGGAGGAGGAGGAGGAGGGGGGGGAGGGAGGGAGGGAGGGAGGGAGGGAGGAAGGATTTAAGGAAGAGAGAAACATTGATGGGTTCTGAGTAATCTAGATGATTACAAAAACTCACAAACTTCTCCAGTGGATGTCTGTGGAGATTCTCAATCATCCAGGTCATGGTTATCCCAGAAGTGCTTTTGCCAAAGGGAAGAAGCTTCTTGGATGAGAAGCCAAATGTTTTCAAAGGAAAAAAATGAGAAAGTCCAGTTGCCTTTTAGAAAAAGCACCTCTTGGTTCTCCAGTGGATCAGCACTGATAGAGAAACGTCTATATCACTAGGTGAAGGGAAGCTTAAGGCTAATGTATATTGGTCATGTTTACTGAAAGTATTCATTGTAGTTAAAGCAGGAATTAATAAGAAGTTGTTTTGAAGCCAAGTACATATCCAGATTTATTACTGCCCGTATTGGTCTATAGAAAAAAACCCATATCTTCTCCACTGTGCCATAATAACATGTCTTGTCATTCCCAAGATTGGGGGGAGGGAGTCCTTTCAGTCTTTCTCTCCAACCATATTACCTATTGCATTTATTTATTTATTTATTTATTTATTTATTTATTTATTTATTTATTTATTTATTTATTTATTTATTTATTATTATTTATTTATTTATTTATTTTGTATATTTATATGCCGCCCAATCCCGAAGGACTCTGGGCGGCTTACAAAAAATATAAGAAAAAAAAACACATAACGATAAAAAGAAAACAGTTTAAAAACAGCAACACCCTCATACATTCATTCTAATCGGGGCTGGACCTCAACAGTGAGGTCAACAGCCCCAGGCCTGCCGGAACAGCCAGGTTTTTACAGCTTTCCTGAAGGCCATGAGAGTGGGTATGGTCCGGATCTCCGGGGGTAGCTGGTTCCAGAGAGTCGGAGCAGCCACAGAGAAGGCTCTCCTCTGAGGGCCCGCCAGCTGACACTGTTTGGCTGACTGCATCTGAAGGAGGCCCAATCTGTGGGATTTTACTGGGAGGTATGTGGCAGCAGGTGGTCTCACAAAAACATCTTGGGCTCCAGAAAGTCTTGCATCTAATGTTATCCCACCCCCCCTCCTTGAACATAGGGAATCTTTCCTTAACTTAAAAAAAAAATAAAGACCCAGTTGTTCCAAACAATTTTATTCCAAAACTGGGACTTTGCAAAGGAGTGTTGGAACTCAGCAAGCTTAAGTTACCGGTAAATTCTCTGTTATGTTTCATTCGAAATTAAGAAAAGAGCTACTGTTTGCTTCTTTGCATACAAAAATGGCTTCATAAACAAAGTCTGAAGAGAAGAATATTTTTTCAAAGGCATTGTTTCCCTTTATTTCACACCAGCCAGCAAACAAGATCAAAAAATAATGTAGGCAGAGAAACATTGTACTGTCTGTTAAAAAATGCAGATAAGGTTAATAAGTAAAAAAGAAAGAAAGAAAACCTTTTACATTTTTGAGAAATTTGAGCTACCAGCCATTCCATTTCTTCATAAATGTGTTAACTTTCTAGCAAGCCGTGTGTGGTTTGTAGGATCAATGAATTTGCAAGCAGATAGACCTGTTTTCGACAACTGGTCTGTCAAGATCACTGAAAAACTAATTTCTGGCTTGGTTAAATGAAATGAGAATGTCCTGTGGCAATTCGATAAGATTGCTATAGCTTTTGTTTTTCTTCTCTGCTTTCCAATATTAGCTCTCCCTTTTCCCAAGATTTGTGAAGCCAGATATAGCTTCTAAATTGAATGATGACAAAGTACTGCTCTTGCCAATGGTAGAATGCATTTTATAAACAGACATTGTTCAGAAAATATGGTAGCCAGGAGATAGCAGTATTTATTCTTTACTCCATTACTCTGGATGATGACTTTTAAAGTTCTGAGATTATAAGACCAACTGTTTTCAGAATGTACTGTTTAGTTTTGTGTTATTTTATTGATTGTATTTTATTTGCTCAATGACCAAAAATGATTTTGGTCAGTTTTATATTATTTTATACATTGTTCTGAATACTGTCTGTCTGTCTGTCTGTCTGTCTGTCTGTCTGTCTGTCTGTCTCTGTCTGTCTGTCTGTCTGTCTGTCTGTCTGTCTGTCTGTCTGTCTGTCTATCTATCTATCTATCTATCTATCTATCTATCTATCTATCTATCTATCTTGTTTATTTGTTTATTTATTGCATCTCATATGTTTTTCCATATGGTTGGGTGTTTTTAGACTGTGATGGAGATTTTGTTGTAGTTATTGTTTATGCCAACCAGAGCCACATTTCTGTGACGGAGGCAAGGATATAAATATGCTAAATAAATGAATGTCATTTGATGATATGGGAACTTTATGTTATTTGTAGAGATTTCTAGAGGTTCCTAAAAGGCATATCAAGGCATATGATGGGAAAAAGACAGGTGAAAAGGATGTTCAGGTCAAAGTGAGAATGACATATACCGGAAAAGCCATTTCAGCAAGACACAGTGAAGATTGAAATCTGTATTTCTATTTCACTCTCTGAGTTCAGCTGCTGAACTGTATGAGAAAAAGACACATCCTGAAGTAGAACCAATTTTCTACATTTTTAACAGAAATAAGTGACACAGGTTATGTACTGGTACTGAATCCTTTGGAGTTATCCATATGTAGTTTTTCTTGGAGGAGGGAAAAGTTAATAATATTAAAAATAGAATGTTTAATACCTTATCTGATTTATAAGTGGGTTCTTTCTACCCTTTCACATCAAGGATGCTTGACATATTGTATGTCAATGTGTGATGTGTACCAACCTTTCTGTGGCACATACACACCTGCATTCCCAAAGCGGGTACAGCCAAGAACTAAACTGGGTCAGATTTTGGAGTTTTTAAAGCCTTCGGGCTCTGAAACAGCTAAAACTCCAAATTATGCAAAAACCAAAATGACCTCACACAACTAATTTTAATTGCTCCCACCTTGTGGGATTAAAAGGCAGGTGATCATTGACAAAAACTGAAGACCATACTTTTTAATACCCATATTGTTCATGATTCAGGTTAAGGAAGACACCAATTAGAATAAATAGGTTTAAACAACACTTTCTCTTAGTAAGCTTTTGTTGCTGCTACTGAATACCCTACCTTCTTGGATATACCAGAACTCGTAAATGGAAATTTCTCTCTAATTGAAACACAAATAATGTGAGGGAAACACTCTAACTTACTTCACCAGTTCCTACATTTGTGAAGTGATTCCTCAATTTCAACAGATTTACATTTAAACATGCATGGCTAGTAACTGATTTAATCTTTTCCTTCCTTCCTTCCTTCCTTCCTTCCTTCCTTCCTTCCTTCCTTCCTTCCTTCCTTCCTTCCTTCCTTCCTCCCTACCCTACCCTACCCTACCCTACCCTACCCTACCCTACCCTACCCTACCCTACCTCTGTCCTTTAATTCTTATAAATAGAATTTCAGCATTTTGAAGATTTTGAAGCATATTTGAATATAACTCTATTATATTATAAAGGAAGGGTAACTATCCATACATGGAGGAGAACAATGGCTTAGTTATTCCAAATGAAAGAAAAATATATGAAAAATAGCAAAAGTAAAACAACAAAAGGCTAACAGTTAATAGCCACCTGAAGAAATGAAGAAAAAAATTACACACTGTGGCTGAAGCATTAATTTCCCATCTTGTGTTAAGATGACACAATCATCTTTAAATATATTTAATTTGGGGTCAGAGAATATATTTTGAGGTAGCATTATCCTTCCAAATTAAATATATTAATACATTCACAGTAAGAAGAAAAATCAGGGCTAGAAAATTGAAGGCAAACAATTAGTCTCCTTCAAGACTGAATGATATGTAATACCAGAGCTTCATCTAAATATCTTCAGAATAGGAAAGATTCTGAAACACATTAAGAGGAATCTAATGTAACAGGGTCTAAAACTCATTTTTTTAGGTTGGTTAGGTAAATGAATGTTGTATTTAATTGGTCCTTCAGAAACAGAATCATAGTTTAAAAAGAAATTACATGAGATAAAGAGATACCAACAAATCCACACTGATAATAAAAGAATACAGTTAGTTCTTGGATTACAACCAAGTCAATAGGGAAGCCAGGTTCACTTAATAACTTAACAACCACAATGATTCACTTAACAAATGTGGCAAGAAAAGTCATAAAATGGAGTGAATTTTACTTGACAAACGTCTTACATGAATTTTGGGCTCAATTGTGGTCATAGGTTGAGGGCCACCTGTACTACAATTTTCCTCATTCTCGAAACAATTTTATTTTTGAACCTACCTCTCCTATATTGATTTTCCAAGCTTATATTTAATTTCCAAAAGTAGGCAAGGAAATGAATTTTATCTCGGACTTCTAGTCTAGGCACTTAGAATTCAATTATACTAGGAGGAACATGGAGGATAAGCTACTCCCTTTTATCAGGCTAATAACCCAACGTGACCCAACGTGTCAAAGCAAGAGAATCAAAGACATGGGGTGCACTGTGAGGAACATCACTATATCAAACCCCATTTTTTTATTTTTTTACAATCTATGGCACGAGCAAAAAAAAAATTAAACCAAAGGAACAAAAGAGATTTATTGGGCCAACACAAATGATAAGCAGGGTGAGGTTAACGTTGTGGATCATGAGCTTGTTTTAATTCTTGCTGCAAGGAAGACAATGTTGCGTGCCATCATAATCCTGCTGGCATCTCAAAGCAAGATAATTGGGGTTGGCTCATGAGTACTTGGGGAGGTCACCTCAGCTTGTCTTAGGTGACATCCAATATACACTGATTAGAAGCAGCATTCAAGCAGAGGTAAGCACAAGTTGTTAAAAATTAGACCTGGAGAGTTATAAATATGTCATGTACAACTGTGTAGAAATAAATTGCTTCAATTAATATAGCCTTCAAAGGAAGCATGCCAGCAAAATGCTGATGGAAATAAAACAAGAAATTAGAGAAGGGCATTTGTGGTGTTCCTAGTATGGGCTACATGAGGAAGGAGAGATCACAATAAGAAGGAGAAAAAAACGAGTTGTGATGAATTACACAAATAGCAGAGACAACAATTAGAGTGTCCATTTCTCACAAAATACAAAACTAAAGAAATGGTTTATAATTAGGAAAAAAAGAAAACAAGATTGGTGAAGTGGGGATAAAGAGGAAAACTATACAGGAAAGAACCTCTAGACGAGGGGTGTCAAACTCATGCTATCACGGTGTCATCACGTGACGTATCGGGACTTTTCCCCCCTTTGCTAAATTGGGCAGGGGCGGAGCCAGCATGTGACGCATCCAGCCAATGGACCACGAGTTTGACACCCCTGCTCTAGACCACTGTTTTTCAACCTTTGCAACTTCAAGATGTGTGGATTTCAACTCCCAGAATTCCCCAGCCAGCATAGGGGATTCTGGAAGTTGAAGTCCACACATCTTAAAACTGCCAAGTTTGAGAAACACTGCTGTAAGCATTACTCTTGGGGAATGGAAGAAAATGCATTTCTCTGAAGGAGAGCAGAGGAACTTTTTCAAAAAATCAATTCTGAAGGCAAGGTCCTTTATAGATCTTCGACCCAATTGAAGATCAGAATTAGAATAGAGCTGGAAGAGACCTTGCAGGAAATCCTATACCATTTCAGACAAGTGACTGTTCAGTCTCTTCTTTAAAACCTCCAGTGATGAAGTACCCACAACCTCTGAAGGCAACCTGTTCTACTGGTTAATTGTCCTCACTGTTAGGAAGTTTCTTCTTAATTCCAGGTTGCTTCTCTCGTTGATTAGCTTCCATCCATTGTTTCTCGTCTTGCCCTCTTGTGCTTTGGAAAATAAATGTACCCCTTCTTCTTTGTGGCAGCCTCTCAAGTTCTGGAATGCCAGTATCATGTCATCCCTAGTCCTTCTTTTCTCTAGACTAGCCAAACCCAAATCCTGCAACCATTCTTCATATCTTTTAGTCCCAAGGCCTTTAATCATCTTACTTTCTCTTCTTTGCACAGTTTCCCAAAGTCTCAACAACTTTGTTTGTAATGTAGTGGTGGTGGTGATGGTGGTGGTAGAGGAGGAGGAGGAAGAGGAGGAGGAGAACTGTAGCATCCTGCTTGATTGTTTTCTTGCACACATTTCATTATCCAAACTAGGTAACCTCCTAAGTGCTGGAAATGCACAAATGATGTTACTCAGTTTGGCTAATGAAACATCTGTAAGAAAACAACCAAGGACCCCACATTTTTAAGCCTGAGCTACAAGTATTCTCTATTGAAGAAGAGGCCACTTTTTACCCCGTTTGCTTCCATTGAGGCAGAAAATGTACAGAATTGTAAGGAGGTTCCAGCTCTTTCTCAGCAACGCATCAGAGATAATATTCTACTTTATAATTTGATGCTTCAGTGATGGGTTTTATTACACTGCCAGCACAGAGATTTGCAGACAAGGCCCACCTTGTCGCATCCTTTAATTGACCTATCCCAGGACTAAGAAGAGCTCAATTAAAACATGTGTAATTTCCCTCCTCTGCTGCCACAGTCAATGAGTACACTTTCACGCACCCTTTCAACCTCTCTTTTGGGCATGCCCTACCTATCTGACAAAGAGCTTGTATAATAATTAAATTTGGAGTAATTACTTTTCAGACTGATCGGTGAGTATTGTTCAGGAAGAATGAATTCTCAGAGCCCTCTAACATCATTTCAGTTTCTAGTTCGAAAATGAGATTTTCAAAGAATGTAATTTATAAAAACTAAAATCCTTAATGCCCACTAATATAGGTTTCTTTTGCCAGTAAAAATCTTTGGAATAAGATTATATTCTGGAGCAATAAGTTATCTGAGCTATCTGAACACAACATAATATCATCCTTCATGATAATATTCACTGATGCTGGGCTGATGGTGGAGAGAAACATCTCAAAACCAATCCTTCATGTTCTGAACTTTGCTGACTTTTCTACCCCATCTTCAGCTCTCTGGTTTTGAAAATACACCAGTTCAAATGTTAGGATTCATTATTGCATTCAGCTTTAAAAAAATTCAGAATAATAAAACTAGCAAGAATCTTAAAACTAGCGACATTTTATTTCCACTTGTATATATATAAACTATCCTAATCTTTGTAAAGAAAGGAAGTTTAATTGTAACAGGTTGTTACAACTTTCCTTATAAAATACTGATTCACCAATCTCTCTCTCTCTCTCTCTGTCTTGCATGTGCTGTTTCTCTCTCGCTCTCTCTATAAACTACACACATAAACATATAAAACAGTAGTGATGGCTAACCTTTTCATTGTTGTGTGCCAAAAGTGCATGCGCGCACCTGCACCCATAATGCATGAGTGACTGCCCCATGCCCCCTATACTTGCATACCTGACCCACTCCCGTATCCCTCACACATGTGTGCATGACTGCCCTGCGCCCCAATAGGCCTCTCTACAGCCTCCTGGGAGCAAAAATGGGGTGCGGAGGGATGGGCTGCCACCCAAAAATCAGCTGGACAGTGAGAGGCACATGCACATGTGCAGTGCAGCTGAGCTGGGGCAACGGCTCATGTGCCCACAGAGAGAGCTCTGTGTGTCACGTGTGCCAAAAGTTCCCCATCACGGATATAAAACATAAACTATATTGACATAAGAACTAACATGGCAAACTCAAACTTTTCTGACATGAATTCCTTTCCTTTCCCTTCCCTTCCCTTCCCTTCCCTTCCCCTCCCCTCCCCCCCTCCCCTCCTTCCTTCCTTCCTTCCTTCCTTCCTTCCTTCCTTCCTTCCTTCCTTCCTTCCTTCCTTCCTTCCTTAGAGCAAAAATTGTTTGTGTTATCTGTCACTATTTCATTATTAGTTTGCTCTTTGAGGAAGTTCATTGCTCCTATTTAAAAGGGCAAATAATATTTTGCCAGTGATGGCAAGGACTCACTCATTTTTTTTGTTCATCTTATTGAGACCGTAAGTAGGATAGGCTTACATGAAAACAAGCAGAAGTATCATTCAAACATTTTTCTTCCACCCAAACATCGATCTTGAAGTCCCTACCAAAGAGTACTTCATACTTTGGATAAGGCAGACCTGTACTTAAGATGTCTCAAGTAGATAGCTAACATATGAGAAGTACAAGCCAGCACACATTATTCAAGTGGCAATAATCAAGGATAAGTTAACGTAAGCGAATGATACACCGGCTAATATGTTTACCGGCAACCTTGAAGCCCTTTCAGTTAGAAATTCTCCCAACGTTTTAATTGGGCTTCTTTCTCCCATCAGAAAGAAATATTATTATAAATACTGCAGGAAGCTGTTTGCGTTTGAATTGGTGCGTTTGATCCATTCAGCTGAGCAATAATAAAAAAGACAACTGAGTCAGGTTATTAACACCTGATTTAAAGAAAAGCAAGAAAAAAACTGCCACTGGAAGAGCTACACAGAAGCAATGTGTGGGTGTCTCTGAAAGACATCAGGGACCCTTGGAGGCCTAAAGGTAAGATCAATAAAACAATTTATTTGACGTAGCTGCTAATGCAGTTTCTTTTTCACCTTTTCCAACTACTCTCAAAGCTTTTTTTTTATTTATGTAACTTCTTAGTGCATAATCAGCATCATGTTAACTTTTTTCCCCTCAATGCTTTATTTCTCCCTGCCACATTCTTAGGTACCTGGGACATCTATGAAACTCTCAGAACAGGTATTGTCTCCCAAAATGGTTCAGCCTGGTGCAGAAGCGACGGGTACAAAATGTTTGCGTGCACACAAAACACCCTCTCTCAGCAAACTGGTAGTAAACTGGTTAGGAACCTACCACTGGCTGAGATCTCAACAACAGCAAAACATAGCCTTTTATACAATTGATTTCCAGAAATAGGGAGGTACGATTTCACAAAGCTATTACCTTTGGAAGGGGGTTCTACTTTGCTTTTAGTCTATGTCCTTTTGTCTATGGAGCTTTGCCTTGCTTAAGCCCTATGTGCAGGGGTGGGATTCAAAAATTTTAGCAACCGGTTCTCTGCCAAGTTGCTGGGTGGGCGTGACCATGGGGGTGTGGCCTATTCTGCCTCCTGCACAATGGCGGGGGGCATTATCGCTCTTCCCAGGCTCCGGAGTCTTTCCTCGAGCCTCTGGGAGGGCAAAAACGGTCTCTCCCGGGCTCCAGAGGCTGGAATCCGGCCCGTTTCCAGGCTGCCGGAACTTCCAGGAAGCCCATTTTTTGCCTTCCCAGACCCTCCATGTTGGCCCTGTACTTACCTGGCATGATGAATGGGCCATGTGGAATCTCCTGGGTGATATATACCCTGAAGGAAAGAGGCAGGAGGCGCCTGAGGTAAGTCAATAGCAACCTTTATTATAGAACAGTTCAACAAGCAAGCTAGCAGTAGACAGGGAGACCTCCCCCCTGCTTGACAGCTATTTATACGGAGCTGTCAAGCAGGGAGGCCAATAGCCACGGGTCTGACAGCCCGCGCTCAGCCATACCGCGCTGGAGCCAATCAGGCGTGGCCTGGCTGTTGCTGGCTATCATTCGTAGGACAGACAGCGAGGACTAAACACTGGGAGGGGCAGGATGGGGTGGGTGCGGCCAGCCAGTCCTTCCAACTACCGGTTCGGCAAACCAGATGTAATATTAGCGTAAGGTCCACCCAAACCAGCTGAATCCCACCCCTGACTACCTGTCCTTTTGTCCCTACTTGTGGTTTCTTATTGCCAAATCTTGTAACTTCTTATCTAATTTCGAGTAGGTGTTGTTAGATTTCCTCCATTTCAAACTGATACGTTATTCAGTTACTTCCTCTAACTTATCACTCCCTCCCAAAATGGGGATATATTGTTTCTTAGTGAGTGATCCATCAAAGTTTAGGGGCTGTCATCCACATTTGCTTTTAAGGCACGTTTCAAATGTTATATATTAAAATGACCTACAATGTGTGTTATTTTAAAAATATGTTAATCCTTCACTAAATTGTTCACATCATTGTATGAAAAATGATTTTTAATAACTTTTATATGACTTCGTTTGTGAGTTTTGGGGTAGTCATCACTGTCTTAGGAGACATTGGTAATAGCCGCCCAGAGTTGCTTTATAGCAGGATGACCAGCACAATCAAATTTAATTAAAAAATAAACATAGTTCATCTGAAATCAAATTACTACTAAGAACAATAACGGATAAAGGTCATGTACGAATGCTATCAAAATGCATTCTGGAAACTAGTTTTGTTTTCCCAGCCTTATTTATAATCTCTTTTCACCATAGAGTTTCTGTAATCTATCAAGAAAAGTTCTGGTCATTAAATTCACGTTAATCAATATTGTTGTTCTGGAGATCATTGAAGTTTTCTGGTGGGGAAAGGGGGTAAATTAACAGTGAGTGCTTGCTTCATCTTTCATAGCCATGAGCAAACCTCTGGAAGGTTCTATTTAAAAGATATGAAGGCCACCTAGGGTTAATGAGGGATGGAGCCAAATGTGTCAGATCCATGAATCTTCCATTCTTCAGGGGAAGGGGAGGGGCTATACTTTCTTTAGACTTTTCTATCCTTCTTTCCTATATATCCTGTACTGTTCTGACCCCACTCCGTACGGTGAGTCACGCCGACACAAGATTACTGCTAGACAATTTATTCACAATAAATTAACACGCCGACAAGACTTTGGCAGCAACCCAGACTTCCACAGATAAGAAATACACACAAGAGCTTCTCCAGCTTTAGTATAATGGTTGTGTCCTGCAAAAAGCCTCCTCCCAAAGTCTCTTCTTATATACTCTCTTGGGAGGAGCCTAATCACAACCATCTGGCCCCAATTATCTTCTCTATCTCCATAGTTGCTGTCGGCGCTTATCTGCCCGTCTTTGCCTGGCGTCCGGGACCACCTCCCTTAGCTCCTCCCCACTGCTCCAAGGCCTGACGTCAGGGACAAACTCCCTTTGGCTTTCACCGCTGCTCCATGCCTCAGGTGCCTCCTGGTGGCCAACCAGCCTCTCTGGTCCCTGCTCAGAATCTGAATCCTGTCCAGGGTCCTCCATATCTTCCAGAGTCGACTCATAGGGTCCCTCACTATCGGAGTCTGTTTGCAGCTCCAACAGCTCCTGCTGGGCCACAATAATGTACCATGTAATTAATTGCTTTATAACTTCTAGCCTGGTGCCTAGAGGCCTGGCATTTTCTCACTTTTTGGGGAATGGGTGCAGAGGGAGGGCCATGTGGATTGCATCACTCAGGAAACGACTCTGAGAAAGTCTTCTTGTCACTTTCCCACAGCGTCTGTTACAAAAACATCTTCACCCCTGCAAATTGGCTGAATCCACATCGGACTGTTGGGTGTGGACTCATTGATGGATGGACTCATTGGTGATACGTGCATCATTGGATGGCTTCAAGGACTAGGCTGGGGCACATACTGTAAATAACTATAATGCAGCACATAGAGCTTGAGTTTCTTTCCAAAAGTAATTTCTAATAAGTCACTCCTAATTTATTTAGTCAGGAGCAACCTCTTCACAAAACACAGGAAAGCCCTCAACTGCTTCAATACTAGGCAATAGATTTTTTTTTTTTTGCAAATGAAAGATGCAACAACCGTATTTTGTTGGGGAAAGCAAAATGGAAGGAAATCACGTCCCAGTAAAACTGTGCTTTGACACAACCAAAGCCCCAAATGCATAAAATAACTGGAAATGGGAGGAAAATTTTCCTAAAGAAAGAGAAGCAATAGCCATTTTAAATAAGATCTGAAATGAAAGACTTATTGGCCATATGCAGTTTTGTAAATTGATGTGAATGCTTTGTGCTTGCAAGCCACACAAAAAAGAAAAGGCTCTTAGTTCCCCCACTCTTTCCTATCCTTTCTCTTTCAATTAATTAAAGTATGTTGACTATAGAAAGACACTGAAAGTATTTGACAGCATAATCCACAACCCAGCACAAATATGACAAGGATAATCATTTTGTTTAGAGGGGTATAACGCTGCCTTGTAGACCTAAGTGTCCTAGCCATTTTACTGTGGAGGGATGGTTTATAATAGTGTCGTAGCCTTGGACGGTGGATGAAAGCTACAGTTCTTATACTAAGGGAGGGGACGGCAGAGAGGGAGGGAGGGGAGGAAGAAGGGGGAGAGAGAGAGGGAGAGGGGAAGAGACAGAGAAAGAGAGAGAGAGAGAGATGCTGGATGTAGGAGAGAGAGTTGAATTTGGTCTTGGTTGATTGCAGAAGAAATATAGAGGGATTGTGTGTGAGTGTGTGTGTGAGAGAGAGAGAGAGAGAGAGAGACAGAGACAGAGACAGAGAGAGAGACAGAGAGAGATATGCTGGATCTAGGAGAGAGAGTTGAATTTGGTCTTGGTTGATTGCAGAAGAAATACAGAAGGTTTGTGTGTGCATATGAGTGAGTGAATGAGTGAGTGAGTCTCACACTCACACACACAGTGTGTGTGTGTGTGTGTGTGTGAGAGAGAGAGAGAGAGAGAGAGAGAGAGAGAGAGAGAGAGAGAGAGAGAGAGAGAGAGAGAGAGAGAGAGAGAGAGAGAGAGATGTTCAATTTTCAAGCAAAGAAGATCCTGCAGTCATTATGATACTGTTGGGATGAGGGTAATAGTGCTTGATTGGGATGGTTCCATTTTGGCCCTGTGCGTGCAATTATGTCCTTAGAATGAAAAGGAATGGATTATCTTGTCTTCTTCACCAATCCATCAAAAGGAAAAATTCTTCCAGGCCTTTCCTTTTTCAAAGGCTGATTCCCTTGGTTTTATGGAGATCTCAAAGGCAGAGGCCTTTAGACATGGTGGAGGACACTCTTCCACAAGATAACCTAAGGACAATTGCACCATGGTTTTTGAACTTTAATCTACGTCACTGTTGCTCAGCCTTGGCAGTTTTCAGGTTTGTGGATTCCATCGCCCAAGGGCACTTCCAGAGAAGGCTGCAAATCTGCTCTCAGAGGGAGATTATGCCTCACAACCACCACCATTCCATGGACAATGTTGATGAGCTTTTATGATTGCACAAGGTGGCCCCACCACTTATGATGGAAACATTTTCGTTTGTGTTATATTTGTTTTGCAAAGCAGGATCTTCCATTTGCAAAGAGAAGCTGAGTTAAATTTATTTAGCAAAGGGCTAAAAGATGTGAAATATTCTGTACCAGTGAACCACTGCAATGGCGTGCACACACAGTTTTAGTCATCTTACAGTTCCTTACAGGAACTGGGCATGTGTAGTGAAGAGAAGGACCAGGGCAGATATCATAGCAGTATTCCAATACTTGAGGGTTGCCATGGAGAGGAAGAGGTCAATCTATTTTCCAAGGCACCTGAAGGCCAGACAAGGAATAATGGAAGGAAACTGACCAAGGGGAGATTCAACCTAGAAATAAGGAAGAACTTTCTGACAGTGAGAACAATCAACCAATGAAACAGAAGTTGCATTCAGAAGTTGTAGGAACTTCATCACTTGAGACTTTCAAGAAGAGATTGGACTGCCATTTGTCAGAAATGATGTAGGGTCTCCTGCTTGAGAAGGGGGTTGGACAAGATGACCTATAAGGTCCCTTCCAGCTATGTTAATCTGTTAATATCTTCTTTTTTGCCTGAGTTCATACAACTCATTAAACAAACACCAAGCAAATCACACACAAAGTAGCTTTTAGACAGACTGTGCAGTTAAGTGCAGTAGGAAGGTGAGGTGTGTGTTAGACCTCCTGAAATAATCCTAGTTAGGAATACCATTATTTCACCGAGCTGTCAGAAATTTGAAACTATTCCAATGCCAAACTCTTGACAACTTGACTTTACAAGTAAGCCTTATCAGTAACCAAACACATCATCAGGTAGAGTTAGGCAAGGGGAACATAATTTAGCCAGATAACTTTCTGATCTACAATCAGCCAATATAGGACAGCAGCTAGAGTTTCTAATGGCTTCTGCAGTAACCTTGGTTCCTATGAGATGACAATGTGCCCCCTGCTTAAATAACTTAATCATGCATTATATTTCATTTTGCTGGTAGAATGGCTTATAATACCCAATTCTTCTTTGGAGGACATACTCTATATCACACCATCAAGATAAAGAGCTTTAGATTAGCCTTCAGACAAACAAGCTAATTTTCCATGTACCATACACATTTTTTCCCCTTGTGAAGCATGCAGCATTATGATAGGATGGAGCATCTTTCAGGAAGAATTCAAAATAGGAAACAAAAAAACCTACCCTACTTTGTTACATGAATAAAGGTAAAAGTAAAGGTTCCCCTTGCATATATGTACTGGTCGTTCCTGACTCTAAGGGCCGGTGCTCATCTCCATTTCAAAGCCGAAGAGCCAGCACTGTCCGAAGACATCTCCATGGTCATATAACCGGCATGACTAAACAGCCAAAGGTGTACGGAACGCTGTTATTTTCCCACCAAAGGTGGTTCCTATTATTCTACTTGCATTTTTTATGTGCTTTTGAACTGCTAGGGTGGCAGAAGCTGGGACAAGTAACAGGAGCCCATTACGCAACGCTAGGAATTCGAACCGCTGAACTTCCAACCTTTCTGATTGACAAGCTCAGCGTCTTAGTCACTGAGCCACCACGTCCCTATAATGTTATATACATATAGGTATATAACGGCGCTAGGGATTTGAACCACTGGACTGCTGACTTTTCTGTTCAACAAGCTCAATGTCTTAGCTACTGACCTACTATGAAGAAAATGAAATTGGGAGAGGTGGCAGCTGTGCTGTCCCAAAGTTGCTTGCCCAAAAGGCAACTAAACTTGCTTGCTTTTTTTCCCCTTGACTGAAGGAGTTTCTTGGATGAGAAGCAAAATCTTTTTAAGAAAAAAAAAACCCCAAGGAGGTCCAGTTACCTTTTGAAAAGCACCTTTTGGACAATGATGACTTGGATGATTGAGAATCTCTGGAGACACTGGCTAGTTCATAAGTTCCCCAAGAGAGCATGTTGTGTCGAACAGTACTTTGGCCTAATCCAGCAGAGAAATTCTGAGCAACAAGCACAATGGTTTTGCTATTCCTTGGAGTGATGAGGAAGAACGCGGTCCCTGAACTTAGCAAGCCATTGCTCAGTTGAGATTAAAATGTCTGTTTACCGTTGACTCACAAAGACCCTGGAGAGTCATCCTCTATTATCTTCAGCAGCCGATATAAACAGGTAATCAAACCGAACAAGACATGGCTTTTTCCCCAGGTGAAGTTGTTGTGCCAAAAGAGAGGCATCAATGTAAATTATTCAGAGGGTACTAAATTATGTTTTACAGAAATTAAATTTAGGATGTTACTTTATATATATTGTGCAAGTTCATCCTGGCCAAGAAGCTTTCTAACAATAATGTCTTGTGATTTCTTCTTTTTTCAGGTTTCTTTTTGAAACCACAAACCTGACCGAGCGTCTCTGGAAGCAAATTACCGGGGAAATCTAGATCTTCGTGTCTCAAGGGTGGGTTTTCATAGATACTTAATTTCAGAGGGGATAGTTTTATTTTATTTTACTTATTTGCATCCTGCCTTTTATTATTTTCCTGATCTCACCTTTTCTCTCCTTTAATTGGACCATAGTGTTTTGGATTTTGTATTAACTTATTTAGGCTTTTAATGTAACTGTTTTTTTTTCTTTTCTTTTTTTTTTGGTGATTGAAAGCCTCCCAGTTTGTTGCCAGCAGTTTAGACATTAATGGCTGTGTGTTGCGTTATTTTGAGGAGACGGAACATTTACACTGTTATACAAACTGTATGCTCACTACTTTACGAGTGTCATTTTTTCAGTGTTGTCAAATGAAAATATATACTTCAATATTTACAAAATGTGAGGAGGTGTACTCACTTCTGTGATATGTGTGTGTATAAAATGTGTGTGAATGTGTGTGTAAAGTAAAAGTTCCCCTCGCACATATGTGCTAGTCGTTCCCGACTCTAATGGGCAGTGCTCGTCTCCGTTTCAAAGCCGAAGAGCCAGCACTGTCCAAAGACGTCTCCGTGGTGATGTGACCGGCATGACTAAACACTGAAGGCGAATGGAACTCTGTTACCTTTCCACCAAAGGTGGTCCCTATTTTTCTACTTGCATTTTTACGTGCTTTCGAACTGCTAGGTTGGCAGAAGCTGGGACTGTTGCATATTCAATATGCAAATACCAGCTGCGACCTGATTGGTTGGTCGTTTTGACAGTTGGTCTGAGTGCTAGTATAAATACCCTGACAGTTGCAGGGAACATTTGAATCGCTTGTCACCTGTGTTATAATAAAGATCTGTCTTAAAGATCTGTCTTGCACATGGCTCCTGCGTGTCAATTCCCTCACAACAACACAACCCACACGCGTTACAATACTGGCGACGAGGGTGGGATTGATATGCGATTCCCGCAGAGCCTAACAACATCAGCCAACGTGAACGCAGGAGGAAAAAAAAAAATTTCTTTCCTACATTGAGGGCCTGTCAGGGCCGCCGCTATGGCCAGCAAGCGACATCAACAGCAGCCTATGGACCGTGATGGCTAAACTGCGCCAGCTGTGCCTGCCTGCCTGCCTGCCACCAGCTGTTCCTACGGCACTCCAACCGCCTCGTTCCAACCGCTGCGTTCAACAACAGCCTCGTTCTCCAAGCTGCCACCTAGCAGCACACTCACAACATACACCAGACTGTCCTCTACACCATGAGCCTCCTTCCGCTGCAAAGGCCACCGCTTGCTTCTCGAACCAACGAGAGCTACAACACAACGAGAGCCTCCCTGCTGCAAAGATTCCAAAGGACCTGTTTTTTTTTCCTGGTTCTAAAATTTAGCTACGAAGGACTCACCACCATCTTGAAACAGCAGAACTGGGGGGAAGGAGAGAGATTGAATATGCAAATACCAGCTGCGACGTGATTGGCTGGTCATTTGGTCTTTAGAACTGGGGGGAAGGAGTGTTGCATATTCAATATGCAAATACCAGCTGCGACCTGATTGGTTGGTCGTTTTGACAGTTGGTCTGAGTGCTAGTATAAATACCCTGACAGTTGCAGGGAACGTTTGAATCGCTTGTCACCTGTGTTATAATAAAGATCTGTCTTGCACATGGCTCCTGCGTGTCAATTCCCTCACAACAACACAACCCACACGTTACAATAGGGACAAGTAATGGGAGCTCACTCCGTTATACGGCGTTAGGGATTCGAACTGCTGAACTGCCAATCTTTCTGATCGACAGAGACTTCAACGGATAATTAGATCTGCCGAAAAATCAATTGATACCAACCTGCCTTTCATTGAGGATCTGTATACTGGATGAGTCAAAAAGAGGGCTGTGAAAATATCTATAGACCCCTCACATCCTGGACATAGATTGTTTCAACTCCCACCTTCAAACTAACGCTATAGGGCACTGCACACCAAAACAACTAGACAGAAGGACAGTTTTTACCTAAACACAATCACTCTGCTAAACAAATAATCCCCTCAACACTGTCAAACTATTTACTAAGTCTGCACTAGTATTAATTCTCTCATTGTTCCTATCAGCCATCTCCTCCCACTTATGATTGTATGACTGTAACTTTGTTGCTTGTATCCTTACGACTTATATTGATTGTTTCCTAATATGATTTGATTGCTTATTTGTACCCTATGACTATCATTAAATGTTGTACTGTATGATTCTTGACAAACGTATCTTTTCTTTTATGTACACGGAGAGCATCTGCACCAAAGACAAATTTGTTGTGTGTCCAATCACACTTGGCCAATAAGGATTCTATTCTGTTCTATTCTATTCTATTCTATTCAGACAAAAGTTATACAAGGTAAAACAGCTTAAAATTACATTATTTGTTTTTTTATTTTATTTGTTTACAGGTAGTCCTCAATTTACAACAGTTCATTTAGTGACTAAAGGAACTGAAAAAGTGACTTATGACCATTTTTCACACTTATGATCGTTGATCAAAATTTGGATGCTGGAAACTGGCTCATATTTATGACAGCTGCAGTGTCCCAGGATCATGTGATAATCTTTTGCAACCACCTGACAAGCAAAATCATTGGGGAAGCCAGATTTATTTAATAACCATGTTACTAACTTAACAACTGCAGTGATTCACTTAACAACTGTGGCAAGAAAATTCATAAAATGAGGCAAAATTCACTTAACAAACATCTCCCTTAGCAACAGAAATTTGGGGCTCAACGGTAGTGGGTGGGTGGATAGGTAGGTAGATAGGTAAACAGACAGACAGATAGACAGATGAGAGACAGAAAGATAGTTTTGAAATACAAACTGCTGGTTTTTGTGCAAAATATCTAATATCTAATTTTTATTAGATATTTTATGTCCCCCACACCTTCTACCTTCCAGCTACATCCTTCCCCAGAGTAAGTCTCATTTAACTCTAAAGGGTTTTTCTTGCAATAAGTATTTATACAACTGAACTGTCAAAGAACCGAGACTCCATTCAACTTAATTTATTCTAGTATAAATGTGTGAAAAGGGAAGTTCAGACCTCCCATTACTCTTGAGTTCTTACGCAAGCAACTGCCTCAGCCCTGCAGTAATGCATCTAACTCAATTGCTTTTGAAGCTAATTACTGCATTAAGCATCTCCTCCAACTCTAAATGCTATGCAACTATTCTTTTCGATTTATTATATATAGAAGGCTCTGTAGATAGAACGAGAGCATACTTAACCACACGCTTTATGTTGTCATATGCCACTTTGTCTGGATATGGACTATTAATAATGATGGGAGTAGATTTTATTCTGGAGTACTGTTTAGTAAACTCATGAATTAAAATGGCAACTTAACTCTTGTGCATCTAAAACTATCAGCAATTTGCAATAGTAATGTTGAAGGACTAAATCAAAAGCTTCAAATGCCAATAAGGTAGTTCATTCTCAATTTAAAAAAAAACAGATCCTGATGAATAATATAGTAATAGTAGTATCCAGCAGAATTTGCATATAAAATTATATAACCTAGGTTTATAATTAAAACTTGTTTTTCTTTTTTAAAAATGAGGATTCCTTCGTCAGTATTCTTGGATTTTTTTTTAAATTTTGTGGACATTTTGGGAATATTTAGATGCTGAGGTAATTTTTGCTTTCCCACAGCTGGTGAATTTTATATGATTAAATTATAGTGCTTGTATTGCAAACACATCATCAAGGTTGTGAAACCACTCTGATGTAACCAATTTCTTACCACATGTCGTACCACCCAGACAATTTAAATATGCACAAACAAGAAAAAACATTTACAGTAAAAGATGCATTTTTGGGGCTATAATAAAATAATTTGGCTGTGATCTCTATGGAATATCGAATAGTCATGAGTTTGAGGGGTTTATAAATCTGCCTTCAAAGAAAACCTTAATAACAAATATGGTACTCTAAATTAATTTCTGTCTAAAACTAGCAGTCATAAAGTAGAAGAATTGGTGGCCATAGAAGTGTTTATTGTATTTTTAAAATGTATATTGTTTTATTTGTTTCCTAGTATGATTTGATTGCTTATTAGTAACCTATGACTATCACTAAGTGTTGTATCTTATGATTCTTGATGAATGTATTCTATTTTATTTTTCTTCATGTACACTGAGAGTATTTGCACCAAAGATTGTCTGTCCAATCATACTTGGGCAATAAATTATTCTATTCTATTCTATTCCATTTCATTCCATTCCATTATTGGACTTAGAAACTGGCCCCCTACTTGCTAACTACACTGGCATATCATGGAATTATACTGTATTGTGGGCTATATTGATAGATTGTATTGATAATCTGTGTAAATTAATGAAGCACAGGAACATAGTAAATAATCTCGACAACAAAACATAAATGCCTTCTATTATTACACTTTGAAAGAAAGATTAAATATGCAGGGAATAAAAGGGGACGGTTTGTTCAAACTTGCAGTAAGACGATGTAAGAAAGAAAAGAATTAATTGAAGGAAGTGTAAAATGGCAATTGGTTTCTTCCAATTTGTATGTGTTTTTTACATTTCACTATTAATTGCCATTTATAAGATTAACAAGTTACATGTAGTATGGATGTATATGTCAAGTAACGAAAGAAAAATAGCTTGTGGAAAACACAAAAGGGTTGAAATATTGTTGTCACCAATCTGATCTATGCCCATGTATAATTGCTGTCTGCTTTAGACTTTCAGTTTTGGTGCTATACTAGACTGTTGCTGACTTCAATTGCTTAAGAAGAATTTTATGCTTAAATTCAAGGACATGAAAGTCAAAACGGAAAAGGAACAAAACAAGAGGATTTTTGTTATTTTAATATGGAAAAATTCCAGGCACTTAGCAGTTACATTTGAAAAACTATTAAACATGTTGCAAAGTATGATTGAATTTGATTGTAACTGTTTCAAACTACTGATTGCAATTCTGGTGGATCTGGTGCCTTGCAGGCATAATGTAACGTTCGCTACAAACATTGTATTGCATTTCTATAATTCATGATTGATTCAACTGCAGTGCTGGAAACTTCAGACTCAAAAGCTTATAAATAGGCTCCGCTTTTTGATGAGCAACTTCAACTGTTTGTCTCAACTTCATCTCCTGTTGTTTGCCGCTTTGATGTAGCTCTGTAGCTCCCTTACAAGTTTGCTTCTTTGGTAGACCCTGAAACTTTCCCTCTTTAATTTAAATTCTCCTTTATTCGGTGCTGATGTGTAGGAAGTTAGCACCCACCCATCTCCTAGAAAATGAAATATTTTAGGAAATTTTAAAAGGGTAGAATATTTCTCCTGAAAAGAGCAGTAGAAAGTCAGAGAGGCAGAAACTCATCGCCCCCACCTTTGTTAATGGGCCATAAAGGCCTTAGCCAGTGAAACATGTTTTTAGGCAGGAAACAGGCCCACTCTTAATAGCTCCCCCCACCTATGTCAATGGACCATTAAGGCCTGAGCCAGCCTATTCTACATAACCAAGCTCTACCCCATCTCATTGCACTACCCACCAAGTTTCAACCAAACTTAGCACACAACCTAAAAAGCTAGCTAAGACCCCCTCATAGGTCTGACAACCAATCAGAATACATTTTTTACACAGGAACAGGAAACAGAGAGGTGGGGCCCTAGAGAGGATATAAAATCCAAGGATTCTCATGTTTTCTGACCTTTTTCTGTTAAGGAACTCAAGCCATGTGGCCCTGTCCACCATTAAATCATCTTTCCAAGCAGCCTCCATGTTTCCAGTGTCTTTTCCCCCACTTGGAACTGAACCCAGAAGGACATTTCTTCCAACACATGCTCCCCCCCCCCTTTTTCCCCCACTAAAGTGTCCTTTCACTTAGTTTATGCTGGTTTTTCTATTTATTCTTGGCTGGTTTCATTCAGAGTCAGGATTCTGTAAAAATCCTCTTTCTATCACCAAAGTAAACTGCAAAGGCCCCTCTGTTAAGAATCTATTATTGTATTTAATGTGTACAAAGTCTTCAATGCAGTGGTGGGTTCCAGATCCCGCTGCAACTGGTATGCTGCAACGGGGCTGGGCATCCACCATGTACATTGTGCAGCATGCATGCAGCACACACATGCGTACTTACCGCCTGCGATGCTCCAGCTGCTCGGTGGAGCATTGCACAGGCACTGTATGCTCCGTGCGTGAAAGCCCCGATTGGCTCAAATATAGGTAAAGAGGGCAGGCGGAGAGTGGGCCCTCCAGATCACTGTACCAGAACAGTACCTGGTGCTCCCAGCAGGCACCAATACGCCCGTACCAGGGCGTACCGGTTGTATCGCACCACTGCTTCAATGCCTTCTCATCTACCAGTACCAAAAATTCTTATCTAGCACAAATCACTAAAATCATTATCTCTGATCTGAGATGATGGATTACCCCTTAATTACCTTTTCTTATCTATAGAAGATGACATATTAAATTGGCTGCAAGTAGATATCCGCTCTACATGGGGCAGCCCTTGAAGAGTATTCGGAGACTTCAACTCGTCCAGAACGCAGCCGCACGAGCGATTGTGGGTGCACCTCGGTACACCCACGTTACACCTATCCTCCGTGAGCTGCACTGGTTACCGATCAGTCTCCGGATACGCTTCAAGGTGCTAGTCGTAACTTATAAAGCCCTTCATGGTATTGGATCTGGGTACTTGAGAGACCGCCTGCTGCCAATTACCTCCCACAGACCCATTAGATCTCACAGGGTTGGCCTCCTCCGGGTGCCATCTACCAGCCAATGCCACCTGGCTATTACCCGGGGGAGGGCCTTCTCTGTGGCAGCTCCGGCCCTCTGGAATGAACTCCCCGCAGGGATTCAGACCCTCACCTCTCTCCAGGCCTTCCGAAAAGCCGTCAAAACCTGGCTTTGCCGGCAGGCCTGGGGGTGATGAGTTCCCTCCCCTCTCGACATGTATGGTTGTGCGACTGTTGTCTACTTTTATTATTTCTATTTTGTCTTTTTATGTTCCCCTTTTTCCCCCTTGAATTGTTCGCTGCCCTGAGTCCTCCCGGAGAAGGGCGGCATACAAATAATAAAATACAAATACAAATACAAATATGTAGAAGTAAATAAATTGTAGGCCTGCTTTGCGGGGGAGAGGCATGTTTATTGTTGCAATATACTTATGAATATTTAACGAGGGGGGACAATATATGCATATGTGGCTTTTTTTCCTAATGCACTTTTTAATATTGTGTCTAATTTTGGTTTGTTTCTATAATTTTTTTTTTGAGCTTGTATTTTGACTTTCTGAATAAAATAAAATAAAAATGTCCCAGAAACATTCTGTTTCTGTGAGTGATAATTCATAGGTCTCAGAGTTTGTCTCCAGGCTATAGAATCAATGTCCATGTGGTCTGTGAGGATAATGGAGCACATCTAAATTGCGTTTAGACACCAGATGTAGGAAATCGTTCTTTTAAATGCTATTGTTTAATTGTCACTGTATCTTTATTCTGCTTCTACATTATGCCAACCGTCACCTTTAGAATACTTGTGTCCATGTTTGTTCTTTCTTAGAACATACCAGCAGTCAC
Organism: Thamnophis sirtalis; assembly: GCF_051295495.1. NCBI lineage: Eukaryota > Metazoa > Chordata > Lepidosauria > Squamata > Natricidae > Thamnophis > Thamnophis sirtalis. The sequence continues at coordinate 21,426,459 of NW_028261395.1, forward strand.
CCAGGTTACCTAACTGGAAAGTGTCACCGTCCATTAAGATTATATTCTATAATCCCACTTGTTTCCAGAAATAAAGAGTAGTAGCTTTGAGTTTTCAGTACTCTGATAATGTGAGATGATTTCCCTCTCTGGCTTTAACTCCAAGGAGCACTGCAGATTTTGTAGCATTTGAGAAAAACGTTTGTAATTTTACAAGACACCATCACAGATTTTTTTTTTTAAATCCTTCAAACCAGATAGGGACCATGATTATAAATGGTTGGGTCTATTGCTATTTCTAAAAGAAATGTACTCAGTGTGTGTTTGGAGACACAAGGAATTTGTCTTTGGAGAGCATATGCACCAAAGACAAATTTGTGTGTCCAATCATACTTGGCCAATAAAAAAATCTATTCTATTCTATTCTATTCTATTCTATTCTATTCTATTCTATTCTATTCTATTCTATTCTATTCTATTCTACTCTACTCTACTCTACTCTACCCTACCCTACCCTACCCTACTCTATTCTACTCTCAACTTTCCAGGGAAGGAACTTCTAAATGATGTGCCCCATTTTTAAACTTCCTTCATTACTAATTGTGAAATTCATAGGAAAAAATAATAGTAATAAGGACCAGATATTTAATAGTAAAGGCACCAGATATCTCAAGGGAGATATCTTAGAGCGTTCTGCTCCAACGAAGAGAATCAAAAGCATTATTAGGCTACATCTGCATGCTGCTTTAGAAAGTGTGAAGCAAGCTGGGAAGGTTGATCTAAAGAAGGAAGTGATATTTTTAGAAAGAAAGGCTTAAAATATAGAAATGAATAGCCAGGGATAAATGCTACCATTCAAAACAAGAATGTTTCTCTTAAAATGCAGCATATGCTTAATCCACATACTGGTGTGTGTGTGTGTGTGTGTGTGTGTGTGTTTGTGTGTCTGTGTCTGTGTGTGTGTCTGTGTGTGTGGCTTGAGAATGAGTTGAAAAGACTGACTTTTTAGAAGACAACATTGTGTGTGGAGGGGCACTGAGGCCCACACAACTGTGGGTCTGGCTAGTCCCTTGAGACTCCCCCTCTGCCTAATACTAATGTAATAATCCAATGTTAAATGTCCATCTAAGGATTTTTTCCCTTCCTTTTTTGATTTTTAATTGTCATTATTTTGCAATTTTACGTATTTAAAAAGAAAATCTGTGAGCTCACTGCATATTCCTGCCCTGTCTTGCCCACCAAATATTAAAACAGTAGTTAGTAATAAAATAAGAATTGTGCAAATCTGTCCAGTCCTGTCTCAGGCTCATATTTTCTGACAATAAAAAATCCATACATTACTTGGCTCCCCTCCTCCTCCCAATTGCCATTTTGCAGGTCAATGTCACCTGGACTTTATGTTATAGGAGCTCCTGCAGTGCCAACGGATGGATTTCCATATCCTTAACACAGGTTACAAGGCACTGCACTAGAAGGAGGATGAATCTAACTCTTATGTATATTTTATCACTATGGAAATTTCTGCTGCATTCAGTACTGTTTGGATGCTCATTACACACAAGACCATGACAATTTCCCTCAAAGTTTTCTTCCTCTTCTAAGTAAAATTCACATGAGAGTGTTGTGGCCCACCGACAGCCAGTGAAGCTGGCAGCAGAGTCAGACAGGGAGGAGGTTGGGGAGGAACATGGGCCAGTCTTGGGGGCTGAGGAAAGCTCAGAGGAGGGCTCTGCATCAGAGGCAGAGTGGGTGTTAGACAGCAGTGAGACAGAGGAACAGCTGGAGCCTGTTCCCAGTGTGTGCATGCGCATTGTTGCCAGAAGACAAGAACAACTAAGAAAGCAGGGTTGATTTAGGAGTAAAGCCACACCTTGGAGGTGTTTGGCCCCTCCCATAGGAAACAAAAGAGAAGCGAACAGGGAGGGGGCTTTTATAGGAAACAATTTGTTTCTTCGGTCATTTCAAGAGTGGAAAGCTTTGTTTGTGACTATAAGAGACTCTGTGCTAAATTTTGCCTTGCCCTGCATTTGGAAACTAGTTATCTGACAGCTTGCCCAGTGAGATAAGGTTTGTGTTGATAAATATTCCTCTTAAAGACTGTTTGCAAAGCCTTGCTGATTGTGAATGAAAGGAATTCATGGTCATGTAAATAAAAAAAGGTTTTGACAGGACCAAGACTTTGCTTCATGCTTGTTAAGGAAGCCTAGGTCAAAACAGAGAGTGATTGTGTAGCAGATGTTAAACACCAGGTCCACATGTGAGGGTTCAATTAAAGTGATATATTGCTAAAAGCCTATGCACAGGAGTCTTCTCAACTAATGTTTAGCACCTCCTTGGAGTTAGATAATGGTCAACGGAATTCAGGGGAGGTTGGACTTAGTCCACTTGCGGCTACATAGGGATTCTAAGCTGATCCCTCTTTTGACTCCCCTCTCCAGATTCTGCCACTCCTTCTCCTACATTGGGTGAGGAAATGGTGGAAGGCAATCTTCCTACTCTTCATAAATTATATGGCAAACCTTCCTAGAAATGTTTTTTCCTCCTGGAAATGTTACCCATTATTTAGAACCCCAAAGAAATAAAGCCAAAAGAGGGATTGTCTGGCTTAATTCTTCCATAAAAGTTGCATACAAAAAAACCTTCCCAACTCTTAAAACATTAGTGTGGATCAGAGGTGGTATTCAGCCGGTTCGTATCAGTTCACCTGAAGCAGTGGCAGAAATTTCAGCAAACCAGTAGCGATGGCTGGCTGGCCATGCCCCCGAACCAGTCTCCCTATTGCCAGTTGCTCATCTCACCTGCCCCAACACTTCGCATGCTGGCTCTCAAGGACGCGGCAGCTGGCCACAGGCTGCTGAAAAGTCCTCCGGCTGGCAGAAAAGCTGCTGCCATCGCCACCATTTTCTATGCGCATTCCATTGCCTTGCAAGTCCAAGTAGCAGCTAGCTGGGAGCTGCCCAAAACTCCAGTCAGCTTGTCTTTCGAACTCTGGACCAGCTGCCGTGAAAGTTAAGCAACCAAAGAGGCGGTGGTGGGGGAGGAAGAGGGGAAATATGGGTGACTAGTGAAGGGAGGGTGGGGGAAGATAGGGAAAAATCATTTTAAAATTCCTACCTTTTCCTGTGGGCGTGGCTAGGTGCGGGGCATGTGACGGAGTGGGCGTGTCCATGAGTGACATCAAGTTGGCCACACCCACTCAATCACATCCCCCCCCACCTAGCCACACCCATCAAACTGATAGCAAAAAATTTTGGGACGCACCACTGGTGTGGATCCCATTATAAAGTTCACCCCATGGAAAGAAACAAGGTCAACTGAGACAATGGAGACCCACATAACGAAGTCCATAAATGGAAAAGCTTTATGCAGCTGCTTTTCTGAGTTTCAAAGAGAAGTTAAATAGAGGCAAAAATGGATAAACCTAGGCAGACTTTACAGTGGCATTCAAGCTCCAGGCAAAACAAAGGCTGTCCTGTTATGGTTTGTTCCGTACTCAGGCTGCAGGTTATTTAGTTGCCTTTAATGCATGCTGTTGCATATAACTTTTTATGTGTTTAATATTTAATATTGGACAGACATTACTTCTCTGCGATAGCACCTTTGGGAATGGATAGTTTGCAGTGGCCAGCAGAGTGTAGGGAGAGCTTAAATCTTTCCTTTACAACTATTCATTCCTGCTATTAACACCCACGTAATGGTCTGGATCTCTTTTCATAAGTTGGGAGGGGGGAGAGTGTGGGAGGAGGCAGGAGGAGAAGATTTGGACAAATATCTTAAAAAGGGAGGGTTAAGTCTTCTCATATATGGACAATCTGGAACTGCGCTGCCTGTGGTCTGATCTAAGCATAGTACATTAAAGTGTCTGCTACAACGTCTTACCTGTCAACGACTTCTTCAGCTTTAACCTCAATAATACACGGGCAAACAATAGATACAAACTCAAGGTAAGCCACTCCAAAGTCGATTGCAAAATATACAACTTCAGCAACAGGTGAAGAGAGACCGCCTCCTGCCGATTACCTCCCATAGACCAATCAGATCTCACAGGTTAGGTCTCCTCCGGATTCCATCCGCCAGCCAATGTCAGCTGGCGACCCCCCGGGGGAGAGCCTTCTCTGTTGCAGCTCCAGCCCTCTGGAATGATCTCCCTGTCGAGATCCGGACCCTTACGACCCTCCCGGCTTTCTGCAAAGCCACCAAGTCCTCGCTGCTCCAGCAGGCCAGGGAGCCTGTGAAACATCCAGCCCCGCGGAAATTGTGAATGTTGCGGTTTTGTTTTTAAAGTGTTGTCTTTGTCTAGTCTTCCCCCTTCCCTTGTCTATTGTGAGCCGCCCGGAGTCCTTCGGGAGTGGGCGGCATACAAGACAAATAAATAAATAAATAAATAAATAAATAAATAAATAAATAAATAAATAAATAAATAAATAAATAAATAAATAAATAAATAAACAAATAAATAAATAATAAATAAATAACAGTGGTCAACGGCTGGGATGCTCTACCTGACTCTGTTGTTACATCCTCAAACCCCCACAGCTGCAACCTGCAACTGTCTACCGTGGATCTCACCCCATTCCTAAGAGGTCCGTAAAGGGGGCATGCATAAGGGCCCCAGCATGCCTACCGCCCCTGTCCTACTGTCCCCATTTATTTGTATTCATTTCCTTCGTTCATGTCCATGTTCATACTTATATCTGCTATCTTGTACATGTTTGACAAACTAAATAAATAAAATAAAAATATGTCATGTCAGAAGAAATCATAAGCGATGAAAATACTAGCAATGAAGAAACACAGAATTAGGTAGACATAAAACATTTTTCCGGGTTTCATTTTTTTATATATAAATAAAATTGTACTGCAAAAAAAACCAGCATGTCCTCCAGATAAACTGAAGGGGGAAGAAACAGAAGAAGAAAGAAGAATTACCCTTCGGACATCTTTCCCAAATGTTTCACTGTAGCTCGTTCCAAGGATCTCAAACTGGACATAGGGGTTGGCACCATCTTCTTGGAATTCCATAATGCCCGTCAATCCACTGATATGACCCTAAAGAAAAAGTTTCATCTAGTTGAGAAAAAAAAATGATGTTTTTCCCTCCCCAGGATCTTCTTTCAAACCATATGTTTTAAATGTTTCGTGTTATGTGTCCAAGAGCTTCCTTGGGATCATAAACTAAATGACTTGCTTGGCCTATTATCTCTTGGAAAGGCAGATCCACTTGATTACCTTCTTGATCGTCTCCAACATGGATCGGCCTCCGTTCCAAGGTTTGGTTGATTTTCTCATGCAATTCAAGCTGGCCATGCTGTGCCATTTCCGGTCTTCCAACTTTCGGTGGAAAGCGTTGGCCAGCATGAGGACACTGTCGTAGAGATAGAGGTTGGAGACCTGTACATGGAGACAAAGCCAAACCCAAACCGTTGGTACTCAACTGTTGAAGGGCATGCTGAAAGGGTGTAGCACGATGGAGAAGGTATATATAAAGTGAATGCATTGCAAAAATAAGTCTGCTTTCTAAGTAATTATTTATTGATTTCTTCTTTTATCAGAGGAACCTGTAATGCACTCATCGGGGACAGGATCAGCAATACAAAGCTTGAAACCTAATTTTCTTTCCCAGTTTCAATTGACCTTCTGTGCAGATAGTTCTAGTCCTCTTCTTTAAACAAGTTCTGTTTCTCTTTAAAAACTATGTTCAATGTGTGCTTAAAACAGAATTAATTGTCATCTAGGAGAATGCTAAACCCAAGTATAAAGGAAGTCCATGCAATGACTGACCTTACATTACTAGCCTAATAGTTTCCTAAACTAACAATGGAGGGCAGTGATCAGTGATCCATGGCAAATGGGAACAATCAGATCTGGGTATAAGGAGACCTTGTAAAACATTTCTGTAGCAGGATTTGGGTCTGAGAAAAGGAAGAATATTATTAGAAAACCAAAACAGCTAAGGCTAATCTTAACCCATCTCTCTGGTGGTGTAAAAGAAGAGTAGGCAAAGCTGGAGGTGGAGTGAAGTATACCATCAGCTTGGAGTCATTAAGTTTCTATGAATGATCCAACTTCAATTCCCTTGAATTCCAATGATGCTTATTTGGCCCCAATTTAGTGCTGAACTAAATCTAGGGATGACTAGATTTTTGAGCACAATGGGCAATAGATCTTTTAAACTGCAATGTAATGTATGGTCCTGATTCTTTGCAATTGACAGGTGGGGTGAAATGGGATATGGAGAAGATGAGATGAATGTTAAGAAGACATGTCTTCTAAAAGCCATTCACATAGCATCTTCTTGCTATAATTAACAGGCCATGAGATTGAACCCAGGGGACAGATCACTGCATTGGTTGCTAATATTTTGGATGGTCACTAGTATATAAAAATATGTCAGAATTTGTTGCATAAATTCAAATCCAGAACACACACAGATAACTGATGTAGCAGGATTCACTAACTTCTTTATATACATAAGAATATATGAATAAATGTACAATACCAACAGGTGGTTCTTCCAAGTAAACACAAGGCAAGTGAGTTACAGGCAAACACAAGCAGTTAGTTTCATTTCAGCAGACAAGCCCAGACAGACTGCTAGTTTACTTCTCAGAGCAGCAGATTGCTTTCTTCTTAAGTTTCTGTTTCAATTCTCTGCACAGACTTAGATCTTTTTAAGGTCCCATTGGCTGACTTAGTTGCTATGTCTATTCATTGGCTGACCTTGTTCCCATGTCTCTCCCAGTCATTAATATTTTAACAAAATATGCTAGCAAGTCACTAATATCTCTCTCTATAAAAATGGCTAACCCTAACCCTAACCCTAACGCTGGAACACCTTGAGCAATTTCAACCCAACTTGGTACACAGATGACTTACTCTCTGGAGAAAAATTATCTGGGGGTAAGACACCCCTAACACTCTTCAGGGTGTTTGTTCTGTTAAGATACAGCCTGTTGCGCCTTACTGTTGTACTAGCTTCTACAGTACAGTGCAGTGGAGTTGCCATGGTAACGGCTTTACAGTACTCCACAAGGGGGCTCCCTCTGGTAAGGGGGAAAATCCAACATTAGAAATTACATTTTGTCCAGACATTTTCCCTTTATAAATAAATACCTGGGTAACCCTGGGTTATTGCCTAAGTATAAAAATAAGAGCCAACCCCATCCCCTTCTAGCACTGAAGATGTTGGGTAATAAAGCATCTGCGAGAAAACCACCAAGCTCAGAGAGCACCAAGGACACCACAGTTTCAAAATGTTTCAAAAGTTCAAACTTTTAAAGAATTATTTTAAAGAAGCTTCTAGGGTCAAATTCATATTCAATTGCCACATGTGTGCTGTGTACTATTGATCAATAAAGACTCTTTCAGTGTCTTTATTGATCAATCAAACATTAATAACAAATCTACTGAATCTTTGCAAAGAGGCTCGTTTGGAAAATAATTCTTCTTAGAGTTTTCAAAGAGAAGACAGATGTGCCTTTACCAACAAATCAAAGTTTGAGCAGGATGCAACTTTCTGATTTACCACCTCTTTTCTTTCATCTGCTTTTTTGCCAGCTTGTCATTCTTAACTGACAGATGCTTTTATTATTGAAAACCTAATTTATGTCTTCTCTTTAGGATGGAGTCAGATTCTCTCCCAGATGGATTTGGCATATGTGTTTCCATGTTGAGTAGGATTTCCCCTGATGTTACAGAGAAGAAAATAGAAGGTCCGGGAGTTCTAAAGGATGGCAAGAGAAGTTTGATGTATAATTTGGTACGAAAGACTAAAAGAAGACAGATGCTTTCAACTTTGCTGGTAAAAAAAGTGTAAGGCTATAATTGGAAGACGCAACTTCGGATTGTGTGAAGCTAAACAAAACAGATTACAAAACAACTCTGAAAGAGAAATGAAAATAATGAAAACAAAATCTGTTGGGATTAGTTAACTCAGATTAATGTATAGTTTTCAAATCATCCCAAGAAAAGAAAGAATGAATTTTTCTACTTGCATTTTTACATGTTTTTGAACTGCTAGGTTGGCAGAAGCTGGGACAAGTAATGGGAGCTCACTCCGTTTTGTGGCGCTAGGGATTCGAACCACCGAACTGCCGACCTTTCTGATCAACAAGCTCAGTGTCTTAGCCACTGAGCCATCCCGTCCCTACAATGTAAATTAATAAAAGGATTTTTTGTAGGGCCAAGGAGTTTGCGTCATGCTCTCAGGAAGCCTGAGTTTGAACACTTTGATTCACTTGAACAAAGTAGCATAAACTCTTTGCCAACGCATAGACACAAATAAATAAAGGGATGGTTTCTACATTAATATTGTTAATAATTTCCTCTGCTATATTACCATTTTTTTGCCTTTGACTCTCACATGCATAGATGCCCTGTGGCCATCTTCAGAAATAACCCTGACCATTTCAGTTACTGTACTAACCTAGTGTTAGTACAGGAGACGTGGTGGCTCAGTGGCTAAAACACTGAGCTTGTTGATCAGAAAGGTCAGCAGTTTGGCGGTTCGAATCCCTAGCACCACAAAATGGAGTGAGCTCCCCTTACTTGTCCCAGCTTCTGCCAACCTAGCAGTTCAAAAACATGTAAAAATGCAAGTAGAAAAATAGGAACTATCTTTGGTGGGAAGGTAGCAGCATTCCATGCACCTTCGGCATTTAGTCATGCCAGCTACATGACCACGGAGACATCTTCGGACAGTGCTGGCTCTTTGGCTTTGAAACGGAGATGAGCACTGTACCCTAGAGTTCGGAAGGACTAGCACATATGTGCAAGGGGAACCTTTACCCTTTTTACTAACCTACTGTACTGTATTTTTACGCCTTACTTTTCTGATGCCCTGAATGAAACCCCACAATGCTATTTCAGATTGAATTTCTTGTCCCCTTCCCTGAGATTCAATGAGATGCCCGACAGCTACCTTCCTTCTTAAATGCTACGTTCACAATCCCATATTGCTGTTTGGGCAAAATAAAATAAAAATAAAATCCTTTCCCTGATGTCCTCAAGAAGATTAAATTGGTTGTTTCCCAAACAAACCTCTCCCCATGTTAGAGATAATATTTACAGCATCTCAGCTTTGTTGCTAGAATGAGGCTACTGTGAATGAGGACCAATCCCCCCTCCCTACTACTCATTTCCTCCAGCAGCAGCACCAATTCCAATTTGCTGGACTTGTAGGCAGACAATAATCAGGAATTCATGTGAGTTTGCTGCACTATCCTGCAGCGGCTGCCCAGGTGGTCTCAAGCATGAGAAAAGAGGAAATTAAGGAATTATCTTTCCAGCAGCGTGCTTGAATTGTTCGAAAAGGAACCCAAAAGAAAACAAGATCGCTTCTTCGCCCTGGGAAGGTGGTTTCTTTGGCACTCCTGCTGAGTCTTCCTCTTCATGCTTTGGAAAGAGACACTAATTTCATATAAATGAAGTGAGGCAATGGTTATCTGAGGTTTTTACCCCCTTCTTCTTCCTTTCTGTTTACCTTTTTTTAACACCTGATAAAACTTTTCCACTTGCACTTCATTGGCATTATTATTGTGGTTGCCCACACAATCTAAGCCAGTTTTGGGAAAAACTCTTCAAGCAACAATAAGGATGTTACTGACTCAAGGCTAAATGGGGGGAAAAAAACCATGGTGTCATTCCTCTCTGTCAACATAGGTTGGGTCTTGGAGTACCAGCAGGGAAGGCGAAGGTTCTTGTAGTCCACCAACAACCTGCAGAGCTGGCAACAGAATTGAACAGTGAGGAGGTTGGGGAGGAACATGGGCCAGTCCTGGAGTCTTAGGAAGGCTCAGACAAGGGCTCTGCATCGGGGCAGAGAGGGGGTCAGGGCCATCTGAGAGTTATGTGCTGCCTCCAGAGCCTCCAGAGTTGGACATCAGTGAGGCAGAGGAACAGGCTCCCGCTGTTCCCAGTGCGTGCATGCGCAGAGCTGCCAGAAGGCAAGAACAATTAAGACAGAAGAGATTACTTGGGAGTAAGGCTTGGAGATGATTGGCCCCTCCCATAGGACATGAAGGAGGAGCAAAGGCATGTGAGCCCTTGCAGGAAGAAACTTGGTTCATGCTGGTCAGATTACCTTCTAAAGCTCTGTTTTGACTCTTTGCTCCATGTGGCCTTGCCAAGCTAATTGCCAATTAAGTCTTTGGCAGTGTTTCAAGGAAGTTAAAGGTGGGTGCTTATCAGCCTTATTCTGAAGGACTTTGACAGCCTACTGTTGGGCTCTTTATGAACTATTTGGGACTCATTATGGGCTGCGAATGAACATAATTCAAAGCCTTTGAAATAAAAAGAGGTTTTTGGGGACTAAGCATGTGCTTTTTACTATATCCGGAAGCCTAGGTCAAAAAAGAGGTGGCCCTTGCTCATGGTCCAATAGCAAGCTGGGAAAGGCCAGGAGGTAAGTTCTTGGGAGCTGTATTTGTTCCTAAAGCTTCAGTAGAAGAACCTGCGTTGCTCCATTGAAGAATATGTTGTTTTGTGGTTGGGTTTGTTGGCCTGTCCACCGGCTCAGCAGTTCATCTGATTAGTATCTTCTTTCCTTGGAATCCATGTCTGAAAACAAACTCAAGTTGTGACATTTGGTCTCTCTTCAAAGGACATATCTCCATTGAAATGATGTTGACAAATTCAGCAAGAGGCTGTAAACCAAAGTCGGAGGAGCTACTTCTGATTGTAGTCCATGTGTGGGCACCCATTTTCTATTTTATGGCCCTCAAAGTACCCCAGGAACTGTCAAAACGTAACAGCAAAGTGATAACTATGATTTTTCTTTGTTGTTCTAATTCTTAATTCCCTCTTGAGTGGCTCCAAAATGTCAATGTGATTAAAGGGAGAAACTCATAAATACATATCGAATCGCCATGCTTCTGTTTCCCACAAAGCATTTGTGGGCCCTAATAGATAATGATTGGTTAATCCTATCAATTTTAGCTTTAAATCCTGTTTCTAAGATGAATGGGCTGGCAAGATGTGCGCAATTGTTGAATGATTTAAAACACCAGGATCAAATACTACTCCAGGCAAGCTGATGCCATATGAAGTAATAGATGCCCATCGTAATAATGAAGGAGCAATATTTGCAGCGTAATTAGCTTCTGATTGCTGCCTGGCAATCAGCGGAGGTTAAATGATCTGTGCAGATGGCTCGCCGTGGTGAGAAAATGGGTGTTTTTAGGGTAGAATATTTTGTTTCCCCAGATTATAATTCTGCAGTCTGTTGGCATTATGTTTCACGGCATATGGAGTGGTGGAGGAAAAAAACACTCACAATTGTCCAATAGAGTCGGATGGTTTTAGGCAAAATGTTGATCTGCTCTTTTAATTATTTGAGCTCAGGGTCTCCCCTTCAACTTCTCCCCTTAACTAGTCCCATCCCTCTTCATTTGCAAGTCCTTCATTTTTCCTGGCATTGCATGGTCTCAGGCTCCTTCAAACCATGCATCACCTTTGTTCTTCTAACTCTGCTGACTATTAACAAAATTCAGGCAGAAGTAACCTGAAAATGTCTACTTGGCCTGATATAAATGGACCAGTGGACCAGTACCAGTCCATGGTCTGTTGAGAACTGGGCTGTGCAAGTGGCGGGCGAGTGTGCGAAGCTTCATTTGCGCATGCACAGGATCTAAGGTGCGTGCCCAATACCATCCTCCCCATATCTCCACTTCTGCCAGTCCATGGACCCAGAAAGTTTGGGGACCCCAACTCTTTTCCACAAACCCCACCTCCTCTAGCACTGATGTTACCTAATTTGGATAATGAAACCTCTGCAAGGGAACAACCAAGCTCAGAGAGCATCAAAGACCCCTCATTTCAACCGTGAGCTACAAACGTCACATATAGAGGGTTAGATAACTAATCTGGGAGGAAGCTAGTCAACAAAAGCTGTTCCCTAGGAGTTCTCAGAGGCTTGTAAAATGGCACCCGGTAATAATAATGGGCTCTAAAATGGCACCCGATGAAAAAGGGCCTAAAAATGGCAGCCATGGTAATGGCGTGCAGTGGAAAAGAATCGTTTGGTGGAATTGCTCCAGGCATGAAGTTCTTTGAGGTGGCTACTGGCTGTGGTAATTCCGCGGTCCTTGGTCTCCTTTGGAACTGATGTGGATCATTGGAAGATGGTGCTTGCTGTTTCGGCTTCCCACTGCTTCAAAGGAGCGCTGCCACGATCGCGAAGCACTGAATGAGCTGCAGGGCAGCTGAGACAGGCCTCCGAAGGGAAGGCAATGATAGTGCCTTCAAATAGGCATTCCAGCAGCTGCGATGTGGCCGCTTGCCCCTTCAGTACTTAGCCTGCAATGCTATGATGAAGATGTAATTGTCAAATCCAAAAAAGATTCATCTTTATTTCTTTTTCTCTGCTCAGGACTGAGAGAGATCAAAATCTCACCTTATGGGCTTGACTGAGTTGAGAAACTGGAGGCAGTCAAGTCCAGGAGGCGTGGCCAAAAACTCTAAAATAACTCAGTCATCTGGAAGAATAACAGAAGTTGAACCCATGCTTGGATTCTCCAAGCAACACACAGGAGAACAATCAAGCTCAGAGATCATCAAATTTCAACCCTGAGCTACAAACCTCACATATAGAAATTTAGATAACTAATATGGGAGAGAGTCAAAAAAGCTCCTCCCTGGGAGTTCTCAGAGCACATATTTATTGATGCTAGTAGTGTGCTTTAGTTTGTCAAGATGGCTGCCTCATGGGTGAGGTACACTAAAGGAAACAATAAAGGAACAACTGCTTTGAAGAACCTCAACATGCCTTTCTTGGTTTTTGGGGACTTACAATGAATTATGGGGAACAAACATTTCAGTGCAGCCAATGAACTAGACTGTAAAAGAAAGGGAGGGAGGAACAGACCCAATTGCACAATTTTTAAAACAGAAATACAAAATGAAATTCAAATAAATTTTGTCCGTGTCATATCTGAGTAATTTGATGGTATGGACATGTCCAGAGAGCAGCGTCTTCCACCATGGCAAAAAATGCCTACCAGCTAGAAGTCAATGGCCGGAGATCTCGCGGGTGTCCAAAACAGAGATGGCAAGACACTGTCAACAAAGAGATGCAAATGGTGGGCCTACTCCCTGGAGACACAGCTGACAGTGCAAAGTGGTGCTCAATGATACGAAAAGCAGACCTTGCAACTGCGGGAATACGCTAGGAAGAAGAAGATATCTGAGTAATTTGACAGATACAATTTTTACAGGTCTAGTTTCTGCTTCACTGTCCACTCTCATTTTTAAGTCTGGAGTGATAAGACCTCTATTGCTTCTTTCAGAAGCTCTTCCATAGTTTAATAGATTACCCTGTCAAGAATTTTCCTTGATACTCAGTTTTTATTGCCTTTTCTCCTTTACACACAGTTATATCCCCTTAAATAATATCACTGTCTCTGTTCTTCGTATCCTTCAAGTAAAGAACAACTTTTCAGTAAGTCATGGTTGTAGATCTAAACTCACAGAGAAAAAATCAACATCCTTCTAATATTAGCAAAGATTTCTAGAGATCCCAGGTACAGATTCAGTCCAGTGGTGGGATTTTACATTTTTTACTACTAGTTTTGTGGATGTGGCTTGGTGGGCATGGGGTGGCTTGGTGGGCGTGGCAGGGGAAGGTTACTGCAAAATTCCCATTTCCTCCTGATCAGCTGGGACCCGGGAAGCAGAGAATAGATGGGGGCAGGGGCAGTCAGGTATTTACCGGCTCTCCGAACTACTCAAAATTTCTGCTACCTTCACCAGAACTGGTCAGAACTTGCTCAATACCACCTCTGATTCAGTCATAGCCAAATGTGTGTGTTTATGTGTTAATATGTATATAGACATACATAGTAAATTGATAAAAACACTCTGGTTTTAATTTTTAATCTCAGACTTTGTCACTTTTTTTTCTCACATGTTTCTTCCTTTGAAAAAGAGGGAGAAGTAAAAGAGTTGAGACACCAGAATGACCTAATTTGGGAGAAGCCAAACTTCAGGACCAGAGATATATCAGAACTGAGTTTCACAGCTCTTGATTGTACCAAGGTGCTTCTTGTATTTGACCTTTGCTTAAGACCAGTGACGTGCGGTGTGGTTTATGGTTGGTGAGGCAAGAGCACGGTTGCAGCGAGAAGCAGAGTCCGCGCCGCTGACCCTGACAGAGGCGTCTCGCATTTATGTCCGCCATAGACACGAGATGCCTCTGTCAGACACAGCGGTGGGGACAGAGGAGGTGGGGTGCGAGGTGGCAGAGCGTGGCGGCAGCAAGAAGCAGAGTCCCCGCCGCTGTCCCTGACAGAGGCAACTCACGTTTATGTCCACCATAGACACGAGACGCCTCTGTCGGACACAGCAGCGGGGACGGAGGAGGTGGGGGGCGGGGTGACAGCCGGCAATGAAAGGGGAGAGGAGGAGGAGGAAAGGGAGAGGGGATCAGGACGGGGCTCCCGGTGGGAGGGAGAGGAGAAAGGGAAGGGGAGCACAGCAGGCAAAAGAAAGAAAGCGCCAGCCCGCCAGCAGAGGTGGGTAAAAGACCCGCTTCTGCTAGCTGGCTGCCCCTCTCTTCTCAAACAAGGCTGCCCTCCCTGCCTCTCCCCCTTCTCTCTCTTCTCAAACAAACTCTCAAATTGAGAGTTTGTTTGAGTGAAGTGAAGAAACAAACACACGCACACACACGCACACACACACAAATTACTCACAATAAAAAATTATTTACAAATTACAATAATTTTGAATTCCTCCCCCATTCCTCCGACCCAGGACGCACATACCTTTTCCAGCTGTGTCACAGAGGATTTCAACTCTCCTCTTGTCTGCCATGATGAAAATGTAAAAAATGTAAAAAGAAAAAGGCAAAAGCTGCTGCTGCCAGAGCAGGAGGACGCGAGAGAACCACATGCCCCCTTTGCATGAGGAATTTTTCGCCTTTTAACCCTTGCTTAACTCTGCTCAAGTGATCATAAAGATAGTCTAAAGGAGGCACGCGGTTCTCTCGCCTCCTCCTGCAGTTAAGCACTAAGCAGAGTCATCCACTGTGACTCTGGCAGCAACTACCTCTGCCTTTTTCCTGTTACATTTGTTTTTCTTTTTCATGATGACAGTGGTGAGGCCCTGCCTCCCCTGACTGCACATCAATGCTTAAGACAATGTCTGTGACAACCTCTCTCTAGGTTACCGTCAAATAGCAATAGCAGTTAGACTTATATACCACTTCATAGGGCTTTCAGCCCTCTCTAAGCGGTTTACAGAGTCAGCATATCGCCCCCACAGTCTGGGTCCTCATTTTACCCACCTCGGAAGGATGGAAGACTGAGTCAACCTTGAGCCGGTGAGATTAGAACCGCTGAATTGCAGATAACAGTCAGCTGAAGTGGCCTGCAGTACTGCACCCTAACCACTGCGCCACCTCGGCTCTTGTAAATGTTGCCTGACTATCTCAAAATCCTGCCTTCTGTTTGGACCAAAAAATCTGATCACTCTTGTCTTCTTCCCTTAACCACTGTTATAAAAGGTGTGCCTTCTCAACCCTGCAGTGAACTTATCGTGTTTTTACCTAATTATTCTTCTAAGACTGATTATTATTTCAATACTTGGAGAACTTCACTATTTTGCAATCCTTTTCTGGAAACCTCTGCAAGATTTGAGACTTGTTGCTTTTCTTGCCTCACTAGCAATCAGCTCATGACATCTTTCTTTGGAGAATTGGGAACTTGTAAAGGATTTGTGTCATCTAACAAAAGAAGAATTCCTTTTCAAGAGAAAGTGGCTATAGAAAAGACCGTGCAGAAGTAAAAATTTAACTGCTAAGATGTATGCACACAGAGAGATATTACATCACTGAGATGGGCCATCACAGTACTTCCAAAACAAAAAGCTGTGTTGCAAAAGTAAAATTGGCCATGATTTTATATACTGTTACTGTCCTGAAAGAACAAAAATTCAATAGCAATAGCAATAGCAGTTAGACTTATATACCGCTTCATAGGGCTTTCAGCCCTCTCTAAGTGGTTTACAGAGTCAGCATATTGCCCCCACAGTCTGGGTCCTCATTTCACCCACCTCGGAAGGATGGAAGGCTGAGTCAACCTTGAGCCGGTGAGATTCAAGTATTACTGTTGACCAATAATGTAGGCACGAAGATGAAGATGGATAAGAATCACTTTCTAAGCTCAACACTTTCCCAGTATATTAACCATGGAAGTGGCTTACTCTGTTATGGGCCACCGGTATTGTTCTTCCAGCAACTCTTTCAAATCTCAGCCTAAGGGGCTTTTACGATGAAAAGTTGAGAAAGACAACTTGCCTCAGCAATTAGCTATGCTACCACCATTGTACTAACAGAAGTCACTCTTAATTGTTTTGCTAGTGAAATTATAATCAAGGCCAAGGTTGATGGCCCTGGCCTATTTGGGATGCTTTAGCTGCAGTAAAAGGACCTCTAGTTGTGCCACAGCAGCAAGACTGTACTGGTCATTAATTGTTACAGATCAGAGCAAAGAATTGTCTTGATCTATGCAATCTGTTTGCAAGGTAGAGGCTGGATGTGGTAGAGACCCTAGGGCAGCTCAAAAAAAGAAATAATGTTTGGATGGAACAAGAAATAAATCATGGGGATGATTAAGTGGCATGTTGAAATATCATCTTTGGGCAAGCTTTTAAAGCAGTAGTCCCAGTGCGATACTTTACCCAGAAAAAGACAGATAGTTTTTGTCTGAATAGGACTGCCAAGTTGTAGCCTTCAGTTTGATGTTATGTCCGAACAGTGACAGGTAAGATCTATCTCTGTCCCTCCTGGGCTGGTTATTATGCTAGATTGGATCTCAGGGAGACCCAGTTTCAGATCTATCCATGGAATCTCCACAGGTGTCATTGGCCAATCACCCTCTGCCTGCCCAACAGGGTTATTTGGAGACTTAAAGTTGGGGCTGGAGAATGCCTTCCCCCACCCCCGGATCTCCTAAAGGAAAATCTGAGATAAAAATCTATCGTCCAAGCAAGTAAATAAATGATACGGACCAAAAGATTGGTGGTAAGTGCCACATAGCTTAGTCTATTGACAATGGTAAAACAGGAGCCTTTTCATATTTAATGGGGAACAACTTCTGATAGCCTCTAGAGGCTGCTTGGGATTGGAGCCTCAGGCTGTACAACTCTTTCCTAGAAGTTAGTGAGATGAAATTTGTAATTGTAACATGTTCTTGTAGCAGTCCAAGAATGCCGGAGCTTCCTAAATTCAAATACACTGCTAGATGGAAATAACTGAACAGAATTATGGCTTGATACGTGTGTTGTTTGCTAGGGGGAAGCCAACGGTGATCACTGCCTCAGCAAGCAATGAATGTTAGTAAAGAAGAGAAGAAACAAAACCATGATAGGAGCTTCACTTATTCCCATGAACTCAGATCTCCAAATCAATCCCAGTTTCTGGACTAAGAGACTGAACATTTTCTCAAAGACAAAGAAATCTTAGTAGTTCCTTGAACTATGCCGTCTACATTCCAACCTGAGCTTAGTGCACCAGATAATCTGCCATAACGTCCTACCTGTTAATGACTACTTTACTTCAACTGCAATAACACAAGAGCTATACAAACTAAATGTAATCTGCTCTAATCTTGATTGCAGGAAAAATGATTTCAGCAATAGAGTAGTAAATGTGCAGAACACCCTACCTGATCCTGTTGTTAGTTCCTCTAACCCTCATACCTTTGACCTTAAGCTGTCTACAGTGGACTTTACGTGTTTCTTAAGAGGTCCCTAAGGGGGCGTGCATAAGCGCATCAGCATGCCTACCGTTCCTGTCCTACTATCCCCATTTATATGTACTCTTTTTATGTTTTTATGGCTATGTTTTGCTTATTTATATCCATTTACTTGTGCCATTTTTCATGTGTTTTCATACTTGTTTCCTTGTACTTGTTGACAAATAAAATAAAATAAGTAGGTAAGTAGATAAATCATTCTCTGGGTGCTATATTGTATTTTGTAGAAGGGCTTGCGCCATCAAATACAACATTCCTTTTTTAATGAGGTTTGTCAGGATAGTTCACTTTTCTATAGTTTTAAAAATATGGCATGTTGACATGGAAGTACATTTCCAAAAATCAAATGCCTCCTTGGTTTACCGAGGAACTCCGGGAGAAGAAGCGCCGGAGGAGACGCCTAGAGCACCTGTGGAGGTCCGATAAGTCCGAGGCGAACCGAGCACTTCTGACCACCTGCACCAAAGACTACACCCGGGCATTAAGAGATGCCAAAAGAACGCATATCTCTGCCTTGGTTGCGTCCGCCGAGTCACGCCCAGCCGCCCTGTTTAGGATCACCCGTTCCCTCCTTAATAGGAGGGATCTGGGAGATCCCTTGCAGGGTAGAGCTGAGGACTATGCCCAGTTCTTGGCAGACAAAGTTGCTCGGTTTCGGTCGGACTTGGACTCCACCACAGTAGATCCAGCCAAGACACAGGGGGATTACTTGGCAAGCCATCTCTGGGTTGAGTTCCAGGATGTTGCCTCTGGGGATGTGGACAAGGCCATTCGAGCTGTAAGTGCCTCCACCTGTATTCTGGACCCGTGTCCCTCCTGGCTGGTTGCCAACAGCAGGGAGGTGACACATGGCTGGATCCAGGCGGTTATGACCGCCTCCCTTCGGGAGGGGCACTTCCCCGCCGTACTTAAAATGGCGGTGGTGAGACCCCTCCTGAAGAAACCATCTTTGGATCCAGCCATTTTAAACAACTATCGTCCTGTCTCCAACCTCCCCTTTATTGGGAAGGTTGTTGAGAAGGTGGTGGCCTTTCAGCTTCAACGGGCCTTGGAGGAAGCTAGTTATCTTGACCCCTTCCAGTCCGGCTTCAGACCTGGTTACAGCACAGAAACCGCTTTGGTCGCATTGACCGATGATCTCTGGAGGGCCAGAGATGGAGGCCATGCGTCCATCCTGGTTCTCCTTGACCTCTCAGCGGCTTTCGATACCATCGACCATGGTATCCTTCTGCGACGACTGCGGGAGGTGGGGGTGGGAGGCACTGTTTTGCAGTGGTTCTCCTCTTACCTCTCGGACAGGTCGCAGTCGGTGTTGGTCGGGGGGCAGAGATCGTCCCTGAGGCCCCTAACATGTGGGGTGCCGCAGGTTCGGTCTTATCCCCCCTACTTTTTAACATATACATGAAACCGCTGGGCGAGATCATTCGGAGGCACGGGATAAAATACCACCAATATGCGGACGATACACAATTGTATCTGTCCGCCCCGTGCCAACTCAATGAAGCGGTGGACGTGATGAGCCAGGGACTTGAAGCTGTTAGGGACTGGATGAGCGCTAACAAACTGGTACTCAACCCGGACAAGACCGAGTGGCTGTTGTGCTTCCCTCCCAATAATTTGGCTGACATTCCAACACTCAGGCTGGGGGGTCAAATTTTATACCCCTCAGATAGGGTCCGTAACTTAGGAGTCCTCCTGGATTCACAGCTGACTTTCGACCATCAGCTGTCGGCTGTGACCAGGGGGGCATTTGCCCAGGTTCGCCTGGTCCGCCAGTTACGGCCCTACCTGAACCGGGAGGCTCTCGCAACAGTCACTCGAGCCCTTGTGATCTCTTGGCTGGAATACTGCAATGGGCTCTACATGGGGTTGCCCTTGAAGAGCATCCGGCGACTGCAGTTAGTCCAGAATGCAGCCGCGCGAGTGATAGTGGGCGCACCGCGGTTCGCCCACATTACACCTATCCTCCGCGAGCTGCACTGGCTACCTGTAGGTCTCCGGGTGCGCTTCAGGGTATTGATGACCACCTTTAAAGCACTCCATGGTAGTGGATCTGGATATTTGAGAGACCGCCTTCTGCCGATCACCTCCCTCCGACCGATTAGATCGCACAGGCTGGGCCTCCTCCGAATTCCATCCGCCAGTCAATGTCGACTGGCGACTACACGGAGGAGAGCCTTTTCTGTTGCAGCTCCGACCCTGTGGAACGAGCTCCCCGTTGAGATTCGTACCCTCACCACCATCCAGACCTTCCACACAGCCCTCAAGACCTGGCTCTCCCAGCAGGCCTGGGGATAGGTTTCCAATTTACCCGCCCGAGTGCTGACTGTTGAATGCATGTTGTGTTTATCATTTTATTTTGTTCACTATTGTTTGTCTTTGGTACTGCACCCCCTCCCTTTGTGATTGTAAGCCGCCCTGAGTCCCCTCAGGGAGAAGGGCGGCCTATAAATCTCAATAAAATGTGAAAAAAATGTGAAATGCTTTAGAAGTTCCCAATTTTCTTTAGAATCACATCTGCTATCCAAGAATTCCAGATTATGTGAATTCATTTTCCTATGTCCAAATGTACCAAACACAGAACTGTTTTCACTGTTTCCAATGAAATTCAGTAAGAGCTAAGTTTCAATGTAACCCCTGAAGAAGAAGAAAACTTGTATTCCTTTCCCACCACTCATACATTTAAACATATGACATGATTGGATACCACTGGAAAAAGAAGCACAATTTGTTTTACACAAAAGATCATCCCATGGAGATTTAAGAGGTGCAGATACAATTGGTTGATGATACATGCCCCAATTATTGGTAACTAGAGTACCCTTCTTTCCTCTATGTTGTGGCCCACCAATGGCCAGTAGAGCTGGCAGCAGATTCGGACAGTGAGGAGGTTGGGGAGAAACATGGGCCACTCTTGGAGTCTGGATAAGGCTCTGATGAGGGCTCTATGTCAGAGGAAGAGAGGGGGGGGCAGGGCCATCTGACAGTTATCAGCTGCCTTCAGAGTCAGACATCAGTGAGGCAGACGAACAGCTGGAGCCTGTTCCCAGTGTGCGCATGCGCAGAGTTTCCAGATGAAGGGAACAACTAAAGAACTGGGGTCAACTTGGGAGTAAGGCCACAGGTGGACGATAAATGCCCCCTCCCAGAGGAAATAAAAGAGGAGCGAAAGGGGAGTGGAGTTTGCAGGAGACAATTAGTTCATTCCTGCATTCTTGCCAATATTACGGTGCCTGAAAGATATCGGCCTGGCCACTCTCAAAGCCTGATAAAGATCAGTAATCTTGAAAGGCTGTGAGAGAGGAAAGACTTTGCTGGAGAGGAATTCACTGTAAATTAAATAAAAAGGATTTATCAGAACGAGGGCTCAGCTTCGTGCTGCTGCGGAAGCCTAGGTCAGAACACTCTACAACATTGCAGTGTCTAGAAGGATCACACATCATGACACCTTCCTAAGGGGGGAAAAAATGAAGGGATGGGTCATCTTGGTCCTGAGATCTACTACTAACCTGAAGCATTTGAAGGTAACCTTCCTGTGGGTCACAGAGCAGGGATGATATCCTGTGGTTGTTTCTCATGCACCGCTGATTGTTCTCACGTGTTGCGGGAAAGATCTGGCGTATGACAGTCATCCGTCCCAGAGCGCTGTGTACCAGTTCTAAGATTTCATTGTCACTGATTTCCTAATGGGAAAAAAGGTTCATTAGAAATGTCCACCTCTCAGGAATAGGTCCCTGTCCACACATTGTTTACGTTTTGAAGGAAGATTACCTCTGCCCTTTATAAGCAATCATTATCTGGATGGAATGTTAAGGGATGCCTCAATGTTATTTCCATGATAACAAAATAAGACACTTGTGTTCACCATGATAACTTTCTTTATTGGTTTTGGGCATTTGTCTGGGAGTTCATACATTGTACCAATAGATAAATGATGGCTGTTTTGTAAAGATACACAAAAACGTTTAATATTAAAGGTCTTATTTACTCACAACATGGAGAACTAATTAGCAGAAGACTGGAGGGAGGAAAGGAAAGGAAGAGAAGGGAAGGAGAGGGAGGGAGAGGGAGGGAGGAATGCATCTGAAACTTTTCACAAAGTAAAATACCCGCAGATACATAGCTTATACCAAATCCTACTCAATTCAATGCAACACTATTACTAAGGGTCTACAGTTGTTCCTTTGTCAACAAGATTAAAACAGCTTTTTAAAGAATAAAATAATGAACAAATAATTGTTTGAGGAAGGGAGAAAAAAGTCTGAAAGGATAGATTGGGTTGTGCATGATAATCCATGGTACCAATTTAAACGTAAATCCATTCCATGGATTTAAATGAAAATCCATGCTATTGATTTAAATACAAATATGCCATCCTTGGAAAACAGCTGAAGCAACTCCATGCAAACTTCAGACAACCTCAACCGGTCAAATGGTATCTAAGATTTTATTTGGAGAAATTCAACTCATGTGCTTTACCCATAATTACCCTTCCCATATGTACTTGGGCAACTTGTCCTTCTTGTCCCAAGAGATCATTTTGAATTGCTCCACCATGAACTCTATTCATGGCCTCGATTGTGACATGTCAAAAGGAGCAGTGAACCCATAGAGAAGCAACAGTCCAATTGACTGATTAGTTCCTTCACCCGCACAGCTCATTCCCCTAAGCAGGGCAAAAGGGAAAAGGGTCCCTCCACCTTTTCAAAACTACCAAGCCCACTGGCTTCAACTACCATGGCCAACAGGAAGGAATATTGAACTTGTACACATCTGCAAGTCCAGAGCCTATTTGGGTTTCCTTGGTATAGGTTGGACACAGTGGTGGGTTCCAGATCCGGCGCCCAGTGTCCACCACATGAATGTGTGCAACGCATGCACACAGTACGCGCATGCATCCTTACCTCTTGTGATGCCTCCACTACGCTCCAGCTAGCTGCTTGGCGGAGCGTTGCGCAGGTGTCATGTGCTCCGCACGTGGAAGCGCCAAAGAGCTCAAATACAGGTAAGGAGCTCGGGCGGGTGGGCTCTCTGGAGCACCATACCAAAATGGTACCCAGTGCTCCGGGCAGGCACCAGTACGCCCATATCAGGGTGTACTGCCTGCAATCCACCACTGGTTGGCCACCAGAAGACCAACTGGGTCCCTTTTAACTCTGTTATTCTGTAACCTGCATTCTGCATTCTATATTCTACTCTGTTTGGCTTGCTCCTAAGGTTAACCACTCTGAACACATAGACATACGCATACATACACACTCACACACGCGCGCGGACACACACACATTTTTGTGCACACATGAATCCATTCAGTGGTGGGCTTCAAAAATTTCAGCAATGGGTTCTCTGCCTGGTTGCTGGGTTGGGCATGGCCATGGTGGGTGTGGCCTAGTCTGCCTCCTGCATCATGTCATGGGGGGGGGGGCTTTTCGCCTTCCCCAGGCTCCAGAGGAACTTCCAGGAGGTCCATTTTCCCTCCTCCCCAAGCCTCCGCACGGGCCCTGCATTTACCTCGCATCCAAAACAGGCTGCGTGGAGACTCCTGGGAGGGGAAGGGTAGGGTGGGGCAGGCAAGGTGAGCCAGGGGTGGGATTTGGAGGTTATCCGAACCGGCCATAACATCAGCTAACCCAGCCGAACCCGTAGCAGCCCACTCCTGAATCCATTTCTTCCAAAACATCAGGCGAAGGCTATCTCTACTGATCTCGCATGAACTAAATATTGACATTTGATATTGGAGGATGCAATATCCCCAAGAGTTTTGACTCTTCCACCAAGAGAATAGTTCCTATCCCTTCAGAAATGACCTCCTGAACAAAATAACAATGTACACCACTACTCTATTCAATTTTACCACATGTGTGCATGCAAATGCTCTATGCCAATTGGATTTTTTGTGGGGGAGGATTTCTAAATCCAAACTGTTCCCATGTCCCTGTCACTCCAACTTACTACTAATTCTGTTGCTCAGAATCATGCAGAATGAAATCCCATGGCGAACAACTTTCATTTGTTTGCCAAGTATATCGATAAAGAAAAAAAATAGTTATAGGAGACATAAAAAGAGAGACATAAAAAAAATATACAGTAGATGGACAGCTTGGCAATCAACCTCCCAGGGGGATATGAAGAGTTGAGGAGTTTCAAGGGATCCCGTTGCTGCTTCCATGCCCTGACCTATCAAGGCGTTTTAACCCCAGCTCTTTGTATGTCTGATTACGGGCAAAATAATAAGCAGTTATGGAAAATAGTTTCTCAGTAGGCTTGCAAAGACATTTGTTTTCTGACAACCTCCACTATGTAATCAGACAGGCAGAAAGGCAGGAGGCTTCCCCCAAATGGAAGTGCAGAAGTCCTTGGCGCAGAGATGAGATTAATTGCTGGGCCATAATCAGCGGCTCACTGATCTTAGAAATCACGGCTTTGATGACTTTTAATGTAATTTATGCTTCGGAGTAATTTTTTTTTGGGGGGGGGAAGTGTGTTTTGGTTTCTGCGTTCTATTTGTTTTCATCAGAATTCTAGCACAAAAATTCAGTTGTAGCCCCAGAAATCTAGCAGTATTGCATCATTTGATGGAATGAAGTGAACTCTGCTCATGTCTTGGTCTCCTCCTGAATAGACTACTGAAATGCACTCTACATGGGGCCACCTGTTAGGCACAAACAACCAAATCCACACATGAAGTGTTCAATGAGTACTTTATTGCTCTATGCCTATTATGCATCTATATGTTTATGTATCTATGCATCTATATATGTCCATATGCCTATGTGTCTATGTATCTATATTTCTGCATCTCTTTATCTATAAATTTATGTGACTGTATACCTATGTATCTTTGTGTCTATGCACATACATGTCTATGTGTCTGTGTCTGTATGTCTGTCTATACCTCTATTTTATGCATCTATATGTCTGTATCTAAAAGTGCCCATATCTCTATGTGTATGTGTCTATGCATGTATATGTTTATGTATCTATGCATCTATATGTCTCTATGTCTATGAATCTGTATGCATATGCATCTATGTGTCTATATTTCTGAATTTCTGTGTCTATATGTCTATATATCTATGTGACTGTATCGTGGCACGACAAAACCGCGCTCGTCAAAATAGCGGTGATAAAACCACGTCGCTAAAGCCGCGACGTCATCACTGCGATGTCATCACCGCCGCGACAACAGCGCGGCGACAGATGGGCGCTTTAAAACAGCACGGCGGCAGAAAGCCGATTTAAATTAAGGTAAGGGTTAGGATTAGGTTTAGGGGTTTGCTTTAGGGTTAGGTTTAGGTTTAGGTTTAGGGTTAGGGTTAGGGTTAGGGTTAGGTTTAAGGTTAGGGTTAGGGTTAGGGTTAGGGTTAGGTTTAGGGTTGGGTTTAGGGTTAGGTTTAGGGTTAGGTTTAGGGTTAGGTTTAGGGTTAGGTTTAGGGTTAGGTTTAGGGTGCTGAGTGTATATGTTTATGCATCTATATGTCTGTATGTAAAAGTGCCTATATCTCTATGTGTATGTGTCTATGCACCTATGTGTCTATGCACGTATATGTTTATGTATGTACTGTGTTTCCCCAAAAATAAGACAGGGTTTTATTTTCTTTTGACCCCCAAAATAAGCACTTGGCTTTATTTTCAGGGAGGTCTTATTATTTTTGAGGTGCAGGAAGGCCAAGCATGGTAACCTCATAGCTGCTGCTGCTGCTGCTGCTGTGTTGCAGTATTTTCAGGAGGGTTTATTTTGGGGGGAGGGCTTATTTTAGTGCATGTGCTCAAAAGCCCAATTGGGCTTATTATCTGTGATGTCTTATTTTTGGAGAAGCAGGGTATGCATCTATATGTTTATATGCCTATATGTATAGAAAGAAACATGCTATCTTAAGAGAAAGACCTGAACTAAAAATATGCACCAAAAACCAACTTTAGTTGTTTCAGCACCATAGAAGGCTAATCCCTTCTTGAAAAGTGGGTTGGGGAGGGGAGGGGAGAGACTTCCCAGGTTATGCCAAATTAGGATTTGGTTTGACTTGATGCCAGGTGATTTATAATTAATCCGCTGGGAGTGGTAGTGGTGGGAGAGCTCATGTCAGCACTGAAAAAAACATATTAAAAGTTCTACACACTTAGAATATTGAATAGAAGGATTAGTTTTAGAGGCTGGTATTCCAGGTTGTCCGCCGATTTGTATATTTATTTATTTGCACTGAAAGGAATGTAAATTATTGCACTAGTAATGGCTTGCTTGGGGGAAAAATATTTAAATCTACTTTAGCAGCAGTGAGTACCAAAACACAAACTGCAAAACGAGACAATTATGTTTCGCATTAAATCCCCCATCTTCCTTAGAGGTAATGACAGAAAAAATATATAAATTTTAATGACATTAATAATTTACTTGGCCACAAAGAGTTCCAGGAAAATCTGTTCCCGAAGAAAAAAAGGAAGAAGACGATGATTAAACTTTAATAGTCTTGGGGACAATGAGGTGGATGAAGGAAGCCTTGATTCATATGCTGGGTTAGAGGCTAAACCACTAGGGGTGAGTTCCCTGCACTTGCTTCTGTGGGTTTTTAAAAGAGCAACCTATTTCTTAAAGATGAGGAATAGTTAGCAGAGTTTGGTATACATAAAGATGATTTATGCTTACTCATCAAATAGTACCATAACAAAATACTAAAGAGAGAGGGAGAGGAAGAGGGAGAGAGAGAGGAGGGGAGGGGGAGACAGAGAGGGAGGAAGGGACACAGAGAGGGAGGGAGGGGGGAGAGAGAGAAAGGGAGAGATACATAGAAAGAGAGAACGAGAGGGAGAGAGAGGGAGAGGGGGAGAGGGGGGGGAGAAAGACAGAGAGAGAGGGAGAGAGAGAGGGAGGGAGGGACAGAGAGGGGGAGGAAGAGAAAAAGGAGACAGACAGGGAGAGAGAGAGGAAGGTAGAGGGAGAGAGTGAGAGAGAGTGAGAGAGGAGACAGAAACAGGGAGCTAGAGGGAGGCAGAGAGGGAAAGGGAGGGGGAGGGGGAGGGGGAAGGAGAGAGATGGGAAGAGGGAGAGGGAGAGGGAGGGAGGGAGGGAGGGAGAGAGAGATGATAGATGATAGATAGATAGATAGATAGATAGATAGATAGATAGATAGATAGATAGATAGATAGATAGATAGATAGATAGATAGATCTGGGAGTCTTAATGTACAATCACTTAAATATAAGTTAGCCGTGTGCTGCAATTGCCAAAAAAGCTAATGCAATCCTAAACTGCATAAACAGAGGGACAGAATCAAGATCACGTGAAGCATTACTACCGCTTTATAATGCCTTGGTAAGGCCACTCTTGGAATATTGCATCCAGCTCAGTTGCAGTTACATATAAAAATAAATGTTGAGACTCTAGAAAGAGTACAGAGAAGAGCAACAAAGATGATTGCTACTGGAGGCTAAAATATATGAACAAAAGTTGCAGGATTTGGGTATGTTTAGTCTAGTGAAAAGAAGGACTAGGGATAACATGATAGCAGTCTCCCAATATTTGAGGAGCTACCATAAAGAAGAGTGGGGCAACCTATTCTTCAAAGCACCCGAAGGCAGAACAAGAAGCAACAGATGGAAACTAAACAAGGAGAGGAGCAACCTGGAACTAAGGAGAAATTTCCTGGCAGTTAGAACAATTAAATCAGTGAAACAGCTTGCCTTGAGAAGTTGTGGGTAATCCAACACTGGAGGCTTTTAAGAAGAGTTTGGACCATCACTTGTCTGAAATGGTATAGGGTTTCCTGCTTGGGCAGGGGGTTGGATTAGAAGATCTCCAAGGTCCCTTTCAGCTGTGTTATCCTGCTAAAATGTTAGACTTTTTTTAGAGCACAAGAGTGTATAACTTGGAATACCTAGCATTAATTTCCATTCATCCCTCTCACAACAACTCAATCAAAGGAATACAAAAAATCAAACTATCAGAACATGCTATGGACTATTGGACTATCAAAAATAACTAAAAAACAACAACAAAGTAGCTGTTAAGAAGGAAGGGGAATAAATTTCTTAACCGAATATCAAGAGAAACATAGATAATTGAGTGAGACCAATTTGTATGCAAAAGACTCTGGCTTTGGCTGTGTCCTGGATCCAGAGGTGAAATTCAGCAGGTTCTGACAGGTTCTAGAAAACCGGTAGCAGAAATTTTGAGTAGTTCGGAGAACCGGTAAATGCCACCTTTGGCTGGCCCCAGAGTGGGGTGGGAATGGAGATTTTGCAGTATCCTTCCACTGCCGCACCCACCAAGGCACCCACTAAGCCACACCATGCCCATCAAACCATGTCCACATAACTGGTAGTAAAAAAAAAATTGAATTTCACCACTGCCTAGATCCCAGTTGATGATATTAAACCTGGCTAGGATGCAATGTCAGAAAGGAATGTTTTAACTCCTAAAGAAAAGCTGACCAGGACCATCCGTGAATAGAGAATATCTACAGACTGCCCCGCGAGGCAGCAACACCACAATTTTCTTCTGCAGACTAAACTGTAAAGCCACAAAATATGTCACGGGACATTTTCACGCTCTGCTTCCTTTCATCCATGTAGAAGAACAAGGAAATTCTATGGTGTCATGCAGTGCGTTTCACAGTGTTTAAATGCGAAGGAGCAGAGGAGGAAAAAGAAAAGGCTGATTTCCTTTCTTCGGATACGTGAAGAAATTAAAATGCACAGCTTTGTCGAAGAAAGCAGCGGAGGACGAGAAAGTAACATGTTAATTTAGAGGCTTCAGTTCGCTGTCAATTTCTGTAGTCTGTAACGCTGGTCCAGTGCGCTCTGATTAAGAGTCCCTTGAAAATAATTTGCAGAGCAGTTACTGAGGCTTACTTGGGTCTAAGTAGGAATTTAAAGTTTCATTAGACTATCCGCATAGCTGACTGTGACTAAAGTCCTATGTAGATCTTACTTGGGAATAAGCCTTACTAGGAGCAGACACGGACTGTACACCGCATTGTACACTTTCCCTGGTATTACAATCCACTGCTTTCGGTGGAGGAACATTACACCATGCCCCTTAAGAGCAAAAACATTTTGTATTCTGCTAGGATCATGCTGTTCAATGTTCAATCAAAAAAACAGTGTGCATAATTTTGGCTGTCTATGAAAAAAAAAGATATTTGTGTTGCTGGAAAAAAAGATGTAAGAGATAATATAAATCACCCTCAATTTACGACCTGTCACTTAGTGAACATTCAAAGTTCTGATGAACCTCCATTTGGGACACTTAGGACCTGGATTTTAAGTTCTGATATCTGCCATCCCACAGTTTGGCCACTCAGCATCTCGCCATATTTACATCCGTTTGCCAGTGATGGGTTCCAGCCAGTACGGCTGTACCAGTAGTAGTCAGGAGCAGCGGCCACCGTATCAGTACGGTGGTTTGTTTGCCCATCTGCCCATTCCTTACCTGTTTTTTAAGCAACCGGGCAAATTGCGCACACACAGCATGCGGCGTCTGCGTGACCTCCTACAAGCAGCTGGGTGTCACAGGGGCGGTGGAGTGCACATATGTGTACAGTGCATGTCTGGCGCGTGCACAGTACATGTCCGGCGCGTGCACCAAAAGACCACGAGCAGCGTACCGGTAGCGACGGTAGGAGCAACCGACCACTGTCGTTTGCCACAGTCATATGATTGTGTCTTATGATGTGTTTTATGATGTGTCTTGTGTTGTTTGCTGAAAACTGACATTTACTTTCAGTTTCTGTAAAACCACGCCCATAGCAGGGGTGAAATGCTACCGGTTCGCCTGAACTGGTAGTAAAAAAAATGCTACAAATTCGGGTGAACCGGTATTTCTGATGATCAGCTGTGACACGTGATTTATATTAGCTAGAATCATTGGATTTCTGCTTTCTATCTAATTTAAATTGCACGTGACAGCTGAATGGTTGGAAATCGAAGGTCCTGCGCGTGCACGGAGGTGGTGTGTGCGAGCAAAGTGAGCATGCGTGCAAGTGCACTCACATCACCCAAACCAGTAGCGAAGGTAAGTTGATTTCACCCCTGGCCCATAGTGAACCATTGGTTCACTTAACAAGCGCAGATTCACTTAGCAACCATGGTGATTCGCTTAATGAAGCACAAAAAAGGTTCTAAAATCCAATCGTCATTTAAGCACCCCTTTTACAATGGTCACAAATTATAGACAGGTTCAGTCACAACTCTAGGACTACCTGAAAAAGTATTAGCAGATTAGCACAAAGGAAGGCGGGGTGTGTAATTAAATTAGTTTAAATATAGGCATTTAGGAAAGATTTCCATCTCACAACCAGATTACCTTTAAAATTGGCTGTTATTTACTTGAATGCTTTCCTGGTTTTATTCCACAGGCAGCTGTGGGAAAGAGAAATATTTATCTCTCCAAAAGATATTTCAAATTATTTCAGGAATTGCATTTGGACAACAAGGCCAATGAAGGCTCATAGGCACCGTTTCCATCTGCATTAGCCATGCGGGAAGCAATGGGAGTTGAAGATATATACTATCTTCAGGGAGGCCTATCTCTCATGTGAAAACTTGAATTTTTAGCCGAAAATCACAGCCTCCTATGTATTTATTAGCAAGGAATGACATCAGATGAGGGAGAAATAAAGCTTCTGGCACAAAAACAACGGGTGGGGCTTTGCATGGGTAAAGGTAGAAAGTGACAATATCTAGTTGATAGCAGAAATAGCAAAATAAATAGTCATCCATCACATTTTGAATGGACAGCCAGGCCCCTGATGGTCAAAATTACAAAATCAGATGCTAAAAGTTGCACCGCAGTATTTGGAAGAGTTGAGAGAAGACATTAAATCAAGGATGCATTGGAAGCCAGAGAGAAAGAAGTATGGAAAAATGATCCCAACATAGTGCAATTATATTCCCATTTTCACATTTCTGCGGAGTTGGAGGCTTTCAGGAAAACTTTCACAAGATTGTTGATTTAACCAATCAATCAATTAACCAGGAGGAGACGAATTAGCATACAGATAAGAAGTTATCCTCATGGTGCTCAGAAAAAAAACGTGTATCTAAACATCAGCAAGGCAAAGGAATTGGTGTTGGACTTCCAGAAGCAGAGAGAGGAACCTGCCCCACTCCGCATCGAGGGGCAGTCTGGAGAGGGTCTCCTCTTTCAAATTTCTGGGAGTGCACCTTAGCCAAGATCTCACCTGGAAAAAATAACACGATCCAGGTTGACAGGAAGGCTCAACAGAGACTCCATTTCCTCAGGGTCTTGCAGAAAAATCAGATGGAACAACAATTGATGGCTTCCTTTTACTGGTCTACGATAGGAAGTGTCCTTACATATTACGTTACGGTATGGTATACTGGCTTGACAGCCGCAGATAGAAAGATATTACAGAGGGTGGTGAGCATAGCACAAAAAAATTATGGGCTGCCCCCCGACCCCACTGGACGAAATTGCCAGGACCCGCTGCTTCAACAGAGTGAGGAAAATCCTCAGGGATGATTCACACCCTGGTCGGCACTTCTTTACTCTCCTACCATCGGGCAGGAGATATAGAAGTAGAGATATAGAATCAGTCAAACAAATAGGCTGAAAAATAGCTTTTATACATGGGCTGTCAGACTTCTGAAGGCAACATAATGCCACAATCAGGTTTAATATGATAGATTTGCAGAGCCAGTGCAATGTGAAACATGTTTATATCGATGTAATATAATATAATGTTATTGCAGAGGACAAAGATGGAGCAAAGCTTAGATCAGGGTACTCAGACCTTGGCACTTTAAGAGTTGTGGACTTCAACTCCCAGAATTCCCCAGCCAGTATTCTGGGAATTGAAGTCCACAAATATCAAAGGTGCCAAAGTTGGATACCCCTGGCTTAAATAGTTTGGTCAGGAGAAAGAGAGTTAAGATGCTTCCCCCTATATCTAAAGGTAAAGGTAAAGGTTCCCCTCGCACATACAGTATGGGCTAGTTGTTCCCGACTCTAGGGAGCAGTGCTCATCTCTGTTTCGAAGAGCCAGTGCTGTCTGAAGACGTCTCTGTGGTCATGTGGCCAGCATGCCTAAATGCCAAAGGCACACGGAACGCTGTTACCTTCCCACCAAACGTGGTCCCTATTTTTCTACTTGCATTTTTACATGCTTTTGAACTGCTAGGTTGGCAGAAGCTGGGACAATTAACGGGAGCTCACTCTGTTATGTGGTGCTAGGGATTCGAACTTCTGAACTGCCAACCTTTCTGATTGACAAGCTCAGCATCTTAGCCACTGAGCCACCGCGTCCCTATAATATTATATACATATATGTATATGGGAATGTGTGCTAGTTATTACCGTACTTATTTGGGTTAGGGATTTTTTTTCTTTTATGTACTGAGTTATTGAGACATAGTCTGGTTTTTTTTTGGGGGGGGAGCTGCACCAAGGGAGGCTCATTCATTGTACACATGTTGTGAATTGACAATAAAGATTTGATTTGATGATATGCACCTATAATGGTATGTGGTAATATTTTTGACAATATTTCGTGCACTGGGAATGGGATAAGGATACGAGACATAATGGAAACATCTGAATTATTACTCTTTAATGCATTCCATTTTCCACTGATTGCCTCCCCAAGCAATAACATAATTTTCAAAACAAAAGTTTCTATGCATTTTATCGATGTGTTAATTCCCACATTCCTGGTCTTTGCATAGAAAATGCAACTTCTTGGCTATGCTCTCGTTTCTCTCATAAGCCTCTGTTCACCAGAGTCCACCCAGCATCGTAGCATATAAATTGTCCTCAAGGAATAAGGCAAGCAGATACTAAAAGCTGGTACACAGATGCATATTCATCACTTGAGTGATGACTTGATGTCTGAATGGACCATTAGAGATGGAAGACCCCAGAGGGATTTTTGCAAAACCAGCACAAAATGCTTTTAAATAAACAATTGCATTCTGCTTTCATTTGCCACGTGATAGACATGTCTATGAGAACTCATGTGAATTAAATGTTGTTCCAAAATATAGCAATAGCAGCAATAGCAGTAGACTTATATACCGCTTCATAGGGCTTTCAGCCCTCTCTAAGCGGTTTACAGAGAGTCAGCATATTGCCCCCAACAATCTGGGTCCTCATTTTACCCACCTCGGAAGGATGGAAGGCTGAGTCAACCCTGAGCCGGTGGGATTTGAACCGCTGAACTGCTGATCTAGCAGTAGCCTGCAGTGCTGCATTTAACCACTGCGCCACCTTGGCTCCTATGAAAGAAGAGCTAATTCATAGGACTGTGCCAAATGTTTTTTTTTAAACTCACTGAAAGAAAGTGTTCCAAGTTGGCTGAGTTTTATCAGAACAAACTCTACAATGGAACTAATTATTCAATATTTTTCATAGAACAAACTTCTCATAATATTTTGAATGGACCAGTAAGAATTCAAAACACTGTGCATGTTTATTTACTTCAAGCATCTATAAGGAGCTTGTCCAATATGGATGCACAGAAGAGAGATTTTGGATAAGGCTATTATGGCTTATTTGTCCTGAATTTTCAATTTGGCAATCAACCTATTCTAATGTAATGTATAAAATAATGCAACCAAAAAGAATGGATGACCTATTATGGAAACAGACAATAAAAGGCTGATAATCTGTGCATATCATATCCCACTATATATTAAATTTGATATCCTTGATATGTCAGCAATGACATGAAAGTCCCAAAGGTGCTTTTTCGAAAGGCAACTAGACTTTGCTTTTCCTTGAAGACATTTTGTTTCTCTTCTAAGAAGCTTCTTCAGTTCTGACTCCAAAAAGGCTTCAAAAAGCACCCTTGGGAGGACCGTGATCTGGATGACTGAGGATCTCCATAGACAATGACATGGAAGTGTTATTGAGTACCCTACCCAAAATCCAACATCATTTGCAAAGATCTGTAATGTTTATATTTCACTAGAACAACCACACAGCTTTGCAATAAACCAAACCCTTAAAAGCTGTAGTGTTGGCCAAGGGCATTGATCCAATTAAAAAAAGTTCCTAAGTAGCATTGTAAAAACTGATGCAAAACCATTATCTGCCCAACCAATTTGGGCTTGATGCAACTAAATGCAGATCTATGTCTTTTCATCTGCACAATCAAGATCATAAAAACAGAGAGTGTCCATATAACAGAGAGCTGAAGCTGTCCACCTGGGGAGGAGGGCAATTCTTTCACCAATGGGT
Organism: Thamnophis sirtalis; assembly: GCF_051295495.1. NCBI lineage: Eukaryota > Metazoa > Chordata > Lepidosauria > Squamata > Natricidae > Thamnophis > Thamnophis sirtalis. Next base: position 21,460,380 of record NW_028261395.1, read on the forward strand.
ACAATAAAACATAAATGGGAGTCTTCTCCATTTCAGCCTGACTTTGGACTGTAAGCTTTAATGTTAAAAAACAATTAGAAAGATTGAGAAATTATCCAGTGTTTCACTACCTAAAAGCCTGAAAGCTCCCTTTGACAAACTCCCATGCCAGTCAGTCAGTTTATTACAGTCTTAGGCCAGTACAAGGGCTAATTTGGGGTAGTCAGTGGTGAGATTCAAATAATTTAACAACCGGTTCTCTGCCCTAATGACCAGCTGGGTAGGCGTGGCTCGGTGGGCATGACCAACTCGGTGGCTCGGTGGGGGTGACCAACTCAATGTCACTCACGTTGATGGGCACTTCACCTTAGCTGTTACAATTTAATAAGGGTTAATCAGAGAGGCAGTTTCTGTAAGCAGGGCAGTAAAGATTAGGCTAGAAACAACACCAGAATGTTTCCTTCCTGCCTTCCTTACAGAATTAGCCCTGTAAAGGGGGGAAAAAACAAAAGGAGATTTCTTCAAACAACCGGTTCTCCAAACTGCCTAAAAAGCTAACAACCAGTTCTCTTGGATAGGTGGGAACTGGCTGAGTCCCACCACTGGGGGTAGTGGTTAAAGCTTCAGCAAGTCACAGGTTCTAGTCCCATGTTAGGCACAAAAGAAGCTTAGTGATATCGGACCGGTCTTTCAGCCCAAAAGGAAGTAAGCAACAGCAAACCACTTCTGTTGGACTTGTCCAGCCAATGGACAGAAGTCCACAGCAAGTTGAAACCAAACACAGACACAAACACAAAAATAATCCCAAGACTAATGAAGGGTGTCCATGAAACAGCTGTGAACAGTACAACGCTATCTTAAGAAATCAATCAATACAAACTGAGACAGAATTAAAACACATTTATAAAACTAGAAGAATCCATGAGTAAAATCCAAATAGAGCAATCTATGTCTAGGTTACAAGTGTATAATATCTAAAATTACAAAAAAAATATGTGATCACAATAACAGTTTGATAAAATGCATCTAGGAGCATGATCCAACTCAGTAATTTGTACACATTTTTATTCTTTTTTTAAAACCCGTAATAAACCCAGGATTATTAAGGGGTTGGATGGCCTCAACATTGGATAAATAAATATCTAATTTGTTCTTCCTTGGGGGGCAAAGAGTCAATGCATCTTGCAAGACCTTGCCAAGGCCAACTCACATGTACCTAAGTGCATCTGCAGAATTTTATCTCATCTTATATTTAAAGTTTATTAAATTCCCTCCCTCCCTCCTTTTCACTTATGTCTTGTTTTCAAGCATAGCAAACACCAATAATTACACTTTCTATAGATTAAGCCACTCACATATCCTGCCTCCCTTTGTCCTTTCAATTTGTTGTGTTTTTCACTGTACATAAATCCCAGCTGCTGCTCAGTTAATTATATCCCAAATCTTCCTTTTAAAATATAGAAATATCTATGCGGAAGAAATAAAAGCTGGCTTACTCCTTAGAGAGGTATATTTTAAAAGTAGATCTACTGTTAACACTAACATAGAAATGCTGCTCTCCAAAGTACAATTAGAGGTGTCCTCTTTAGATGAGCTCATGGGCAAAGTTTGACAGAAACTAGTTGTCAGCCTGTTTCGCTACTTGCTTTCATCTGCCATTGAAACGGGGAGGGGGAGGCATGGTATTTGGGAAGGGAAGTTTTAATTACAGGAGAGATTGTGCAAAGGGAGTTTTGTTCTCACCATCTACTGCACATGCTGGAGATAGTGATGGGAGCCGCCAAGGCCAACCGTCCTGCATACCAATGCTTTTTGAAGATGGAACTCACATGACAGATTGGACTAGGGATGGGGTTACCAGGGGGAGGCGGTTGGGTCACATATTGATATCTATGATTTTGCGTGCTTTTCCCTCAGATCTTGCTTTACTTAGCTGATATCTTTTCATAACCAGTAAAAGTACTCTTAATTCTGCGAAATGGAGTTAAGTGGTTTCTTTCTTGATTGCTGACGGAGGCTATCTTGACACTAGTGCTCAGCTACAATTTCCTAAACAGACAAATATTTATCATCTTTTAGTGGTAACAACAATTCGGACAGAAGTCACATCAACTGCATCTGTACATTCATGACTAAATTTTTACAATCATAGCAGAAAATACTATTGGCTCACACTGCCCTTCATATAGATATGGACTTTTCAATCTGCAGAAATTCACTCAATGGATCTCAAATCAAATTCAAATGGGATTTGCCTCTGACAGATATAAAGCAGACTTCCTCAGGATCCCAAGAAGATTCCAAAATAATAATCCATCACATTGTCATTATATATTTATAACATTTAGCTTATGATTTATTTAAAGTAAGATATCAATTTCCACTTTTGTCAATGGAGATTCTCAGTCATTCAGACGATGGTTGTTCCGAAGATGCTTTTTAAGAGGCATCTTTCTTAGACAAGGAAGTCCAGGATTTCCACTTTTGATTTCAAAATGAGGCATTCTGGACTTTATGAAATGATCTAATTGTTCTCTTGAAGTCATCTGCATTTGTTGTTGTTAGTTGTGAAGTCGTGTCCAACCCATCGCGACCCCAGGGACAACGTTCCTCCAGGCCTTCCTGTCCTCTAGAGTCCATTTAAACTCATGCCTACTGCTTCGGTGACTCCATCCAGCCACCTCATTCTCTGCCATCCCCTTCTTCTTTTGCCCTCAATCATTAGGTTCTTCTCCAGTGAGTCCTTCCTTCTCATTAGGTGGACAAAGTATTTGAGTTTCCTCTTCAGGATCTGGCCTTCTAAAGAGCAGTCAGGGTTGATCTCCTCTAGGACTGACCGGTTGGATCACCTTGCAGTCCAAGGGACTCGCAGGAGTCTTCTCCAGCACCAGAGTTCAAAGACCTCAATTCTTTAGCGCTCAGCCTTCCTTATGGTCCAACTTTCACAGCCATACATTTCAACTGGGAAAACCATAGCCTTGACTATACACACTTTTGTTGGCAGGGTGTTTTAGGTGCATTTAATAAATAATTGATTTTTCCTGGATGTTATGTGGCTATTTGCACTCAGTACTCACCCGTAACCCTGTCCTAAAACTTTACTATAGTATATGGATAGTTAATTTTATTCTTGCCTCATGACCTGCTGACTGGTAGCTTAGAGGTAAACTTTACAAATGTTTTCCCATCCACGATCATGAATCTTAATGAAGGATTGTGTATACATCCTCATGCAACACACATCTCTCCTACACTTGCATTTCATTTGATGAGAATAAATCTCCATAGCCCAACATCACACGTACACTAATCCTCTATAAATGTTGCAGGGACTATAGAGTACACTATATTTCTGCAAGTATAAATACCCAGTTCCTCTGTGCATGTTTTCATGATTTTTTTTAAACCAAGCTATTCCAGCAGAAAGAACCTGTTCCATAAACATCAGAGAGACAGGAGAAGATTCAAAATGACTTTTTGGAGAAAACAATTTTAGACCCACCACCGGCTTTTAATTTCTATACATTATCCTTAACCAGGCAAAAACAATTTAGAGTTTTTGGTGTATGACTACCTTCTTCCCCAATGATTGCTAAAAAAAATGAAGGAGGGCGAAACAGTGAACAAAGACCTCTGGAATGAAGCTTCTCTATATGATGCATTAGAATGATGTAATAAAATAAAAATAAACATATTTTTCTTACAAAAACACAATACAACCACCATGTTCATAACTTAAGACAAATGAGATTTCTTCTAAATAATCAGAACAACCTCCTGGAAAGATCAGAGCTACTATTCATTCTTTATCTCTGAACTGCCTTTACCAAAGTAACAGAATAATAAGAGTTGGAAGGGACCTTGGAGGTCTTCTAGTCCAACCCCCTATTCAAGCAGGATGTACGATTCTGAAGAAATGACTGTCCTGTTCTTTCTTGAAACTTCTAGCAATGGAGCACCCACAATTTCTGAAGACAAGCCATTCCAATGTTTAATTGTTCTCACTTTCAGGAAATTTCTCCTTAATTCTAGGTTGGATCTCTCATTGATCAGTTTCCATCCATTGCTTCTTGTCTAGCCTCCTGGTGCTTTGGAGAATAGAATCTCTGTGACCAGCGTTCCCTCTAAGCTGCGCGCATGAGCGGCCGCGCAGGTAACAAAGAAACACCATGCACAAGTTTCAAAGTGCAGCGCAGTGTTTTTTAATGTCTTTAAATGTGACTGGAAATATCCCCCTTCCTTCCTTTCTGAATTCTGATTTCTGATTGGTGAAATCAAGGAAAACTCTGCCCGGAGACTGATGACGCTGCAGAAGGGAGAATTCCCATTGGTCCCCCACGTGTCCACTCAATTCCCTACCCAACTGTGCATGCACATGTCTCTCTCTCACACACACACACACACACACACACACACACACACACACACACACACACACGCATGGACTTCCTCTCCCCAAAGACGTTCCTGAAGCCTGGGGGGGGGCAGAAATGGCCTCCCCGGCCTCCTAGATGCCCTCTGGAAGTCAGAGACTGATCATTTCCGAACTTGTAGTTGGCCCTTTGGGGGCGTTTCTTGCCCTCTGCAGCCCCCAGGGACTTCCCTGAAGCCACGTCCGGCTTGTCCGGGAGGCCGTTGGTGCTTCCGGAGATGGTGGTGGTGAGTCTCGGGGCTCCCGGGCGGCCTATGTGCGCAGGGCGCTGGGCTGGTTCCAGTTGCAAAATGTCAGAAATCTCCCCGTTCTGCAAGGCGGCTGCCAAAGGGAAGGGAGGGTTAGGGCGCTTCTCCCAACAGCCCAGGGCCGGCTCCTCTTCCTTCCTCGGCGGTTGGGAGACCGCTGCGCCCCTTTCAGTCTCCCTGGGAGCCGCCAGGGTTGCTGCGGCTGGAGACGAGCGCTGCTGGGGAGAAGTCAGCGGGAGGGGGAGGAGAAGGGAAACTTCTGCTCGGGAAGCCTTTTCCCTCCTCTCCCCCGGATCTCTCCCTGGCAGCGCTCGCCCCGCGTGGCAGCAAAGGGTCCGTGTGTCACGGGGGCTGCCTGGCACCGATCAGCTGAGAGGCTGGCAAAGAAGCGGCTCTCGGAGGAAGAAGGCAGGGATGCTGGCTGGCATTCGCTTCCCTTCCTGTTCGCCGCCGCCTGCAGCCCTGGCCCCGCCTACACTGTAGGCTCTCCAGCTTGGGGGGGGAGGGGTTGGACTAGATGACCTCCAGGGTCTCTTCCAACTCTGATTCACTTAACAACCATGTTACTAATTTAGAAACTGCCGCAATTCACTTAACAACCACATTACTAATTTGAAAACTGCAGCAATTCACTTAACAACCGTGTTACTAATTTAAAAACTGCAGTGATTCACTTAACAACCCTGTTACTAATTTAAAAACTAGTGATTCACTTAACAACCGTGTTACTAATTTATAAATTAATGATTCACTTAACAAGCATGTTACTAATTTAAAAACTGCAATGATTCACTTAACAACCGTGTTTCTACTTTAAAAAGTGCAGTGATTCACTTAACAACCACATTACTAATTTAAAAACTGCAGCAATTCAGTTAACAACCATGTTACTAATTTAAGAACTAGTGATTCACTTAATAACCATATTACTAATTTAAAAACTTCAATGATTCACTTAACAACAGCATTACTAATTTAAAAACTGCAGCAATTCAGTTAACAACCATGTTAATAATTTAAAAACTGCAGCGATACACTTAACAACCGTGTTACTAATTTAAAAACTGCAGTGATTCACTTAACAACTGCATTACTAATTTAAAAACTGCAGCAATTCACTTAACAACCATGTTGCTAATGGAAGCGGAAGCGCAACAGCCAATGTTGGGGAAGGGGAAGGGGTGGCGCTCCCCTGTTCTCACCACCGCCACCCCTTCGCCCCTGGTAACAGCGACCGTTGTGCTGCTGCTTCCAGACGGGACGCTGGAGGAGCTGCTGGCGGGCAGGTGAGATCCCCGCCTAAAGATGCCACCGAGGGCCTGGCAGAATATATCCCGCCGGAAGCAGCAGCGCTCTGGACCACGGATCCCCATGCGAGCTGCCGGCTAGAGCTGTTCAAGAAGCCCGCTTGGGTGGGGAGGGTGGGCAGCCCTTGCCCGTCCTGGCCACCGCCGTCCCCTCGTCCCGGGCGGCTGTCACAGCACCCCCTCTAGCTGGTGTGGGGGTGGCTTCAGGCTGTTCCTGCCCTTCCCCTTTTGGCTGCCGCTGCTTTTCTGCGGTGCCCAAGCTGGCCCAGCCCTGACTCGCTGCCCTAAACTCAGGGAGACCCTCTGCAGTCCCTCTCGTCTGGCTGGGATGCCAGCGAGAGTGTGTTGGGCTGAAGGAAGGAGGGATACTCTCTCTCTCTCTCTCTCTCTCTCCCTCCCTCCCTCCCTCCCTCCCTCCCTCCCTCTCCCCTCTCTCTCTCTCTCTCTCTCTCTCTCTCTCTAGAAACATATATCATGTTTGCAATAATTTACCTTCTTTTCTAAATAGGCACAGTTCCCTTACCGGAACCCTCGCTCACTCAAACCCACACACACACACACATACACACTCATGCACAAAACCATTTTTCTCCATTCCAATTCAGATCCTATAAATCAATTGCTCTGTGAAACATCTGTGAAAAAAATTCAGGTGCTCAGACATGAAAATGTGCCACTCAAACACTATACTTTTCTGCACACAGTGAAAAAAAATTAGAGGGAACATTGTCTGTGACAGACCCTCAAATTTGGAACACCACGTCACCCCTAGTCCTTCTTTTCATTATATTAGACATATTCAGTTCTTGCAATCGTTCTTCATATGTCTTAGCCTCAGTCCCCTAATGAGCTTTGTTGCTTTTCTCTACACTCTTTTTACAGTCTCAATATCTCTTTGTATGACGTTGATCAAAACTGGATACACTATTCCAGGTGTGGTGTTACCAAGGCATTATAAAGTGGTATTTGCTTCAACAGAAATGTTGAAGTGGTTGGAGAAAGGGAAAAGACACCACAAACAGCAGGACGAATAGAAACAAATCAAAGTGGAAGCTGCCACATTCTAGCAAAACATACCACCCCGTAATGAGAAGGGCTCTTTTGATCCAACTTCTCAAAATTTGGATGGCTGCCCAGCAGTTCCCATTCTGAATGAAAACTCAAAGAACCAGCTTTGGAAGGAGCGATTTTGGGAAAGCAGTGTAGATGTTTGAAAAAAATAACAGTTTCTGAATTGATGGCCCGTCACCTCCCCACCAGGATGAAGGTTTATTACAAGATACTGGGAGCTGAAGTTTGTTTTGCGAAAAAGATGAAGACAAAGAACAGGCTATGATTCATTTTTTTGTTGGGAGATGTTCATAATAATTAAAGAAAGTTTATCTTATTAAATGAGCTTTCATGCCACTGCAATTAAAAAGGCTAAGCTAAGCAGATTGTTAAAGTAGCAATTAATACATTATACACTATTTGATGTCATAGTAATAATATCCAAGAGGAGAACACAATCATAACAGCTTCCTTGCAATCTATACATTAATAAATTCATATTCCATATCGATCCTTGAATGCCTGGTCAAATAGAATAAGAGAATAACAGAATTGGAAGGAACAAGAAGGTCATCACCCTTATTTCTGGAAAATCAGTTCTACTAAAGGGGAACTCTGACAATGCTCATTTCAACTTCCATGATATTGTACCTCAGATAGGTGGGAGCCAGTGGTGGGATTCAGCCAGTTCACACCTGTAGTTGGAAGGACCCACTGACCCCACCCACTCCACCATGCCCACCCCACCACGCCCCTCCCAGAAGTCTCCATGCAGCCCATTTTGGATGCCAGGTAAGTGCAGGGGCCACGCGGAGGGGTCTGGGAGGTCAAAAGTTGGGCTTTCCAGAAGTCCAAATCCAGGCCTGTTTCTGGCTTCTGGAGGGCCTCCGGAGCCTGGGGAAGGTCGCTTTCTCCTTCCTGGAGGCTCAGAGAAAGCCTCCGGAGTCTGGGGAGGGTGAAAATGCTTCCCCCTCACCATGGTGCAGGAGGCCAAGTAGGTCATGCCCACCATGGCCACACCCATGGGTGTACTGGTGCCTGCTGTGAGCACCAGGTACCGTTCCAGCCCAGTGCTCTGGAGGGCCCACCTGCCTGCCTGCTCTCCTTACCGCTATTTGAGACAATTGGGGGGGGGGGGTTTCACACATGTGCATGGAGCATACGGTACCTGCGCGTTGCTCCGCCAAGCAGCTGGAGCATCGCAGGCATTAAGTATGCATGCGCACACTGCGCACACTCACATGGTAGACACCAGGCCCCGTTGCAGCATAATGGTTGCAACAGGATCTGGAACTCATCACTGCACTGGTGCGACCTCTTCATACAGTTTCTCCACCAGCCAGATCCAGATAGGACATTCGGCCTCCAATGACATACATGGGAGATTCATAGGAAGTGGTGGTTCTACCTCACCCACTGAGAGCTCAAAATGGATATGCTACGATTTGGAGAAGTGGGTGAAGAACTGAGATCACTATGGAAAGCATCAATAGTTTGCTGCCAGAAAAACTGAAGAAACACTTGGCCGGAAACAATTAGATGGATGGAGAAAAGAAACCATGGAAGATGCCATCGATGCATAATGTTCTTACCTCATTTACGTAGACCCAGTGACTATCTTTAGAAGCCAGATTAGTTTCCACAGCCTGGAGAGGGAGAAAAGATAGGAGGAGAAAAACAAGTGAATAAATAATTCAAATAGAATGCTGTAGATCTGCAAAAATCACACATACTCTAGGCTATAATATGCTTAGAATAGTTTATTTCTAGCAGATATAATAGGTAAATTAGGAAATAGCTAAAGGATGTTACACAGGTCATAAAACTCTAGAGAACCAACAGGAATCTCAGTTTAGAAGAAAAGACATAAGACCCTGTTTTTATTCGTAGCACAATCTTCTCACACTCACTTTATTATTATTTTTTAAGAGCGACTTTTTTAATGGATCTGCCAAAATAGCCAAGAAGATTATTATACCACCAGGCTTGAAATATTGGGCTTGTAGAACCTAGAATTACGCTGATTAAGGTCTGACCTAAACGTAGTACACTAAATTGTCTGGTACAACATCCTACCTGTCAATGACTACTTCAGTTTCAACCGCAATGATACATGAGCAAACAATAGATAGAAACTCAAGGTAAACCGCTCCAAACGCGATTGCAGAAAATACAACTACAGCAACAGAGTGGTCAGTGCCTGGAATGCTCTACCTGACTCTGTTGTTACATCCTCAAATCCCCATAACTTTAACCTTGGACTGTCTACCATGGACCTCACCCCATTCTTAAGAGATCTGTAAGGGCGCGTGCATAAGTGCACCAGCGTGGCTACCATTCCTGCCCTATTGTCCCCATTTATTCGTACCCATTTCCTGTGTTCATGTCCATGTTTATACTTAGACCTGTTATCTCGTACATATTTGACAAACTAAAGAAATAAATAAAATCAACCTTTTTCGAATGGAGTCAATGCCAGAGAGTGGGGCTTTGGCTTCCGCAGGTGAAATTCTGCTACCGCGTTAGTTCAAACACTAAAAAGATCCCATTCTCTAAGCATTATGCAAGCCCACACCTAATGCAGGAATTAATCAACGCTTCAGCAAGGAGCTGACACTTTTACACCCTTTTATGTACCTAAAGTGAAGTGCTAATCAGAGAATTTATCCAGCATGTTGCACAAATTGTAGAGTAGCTGCCTTCCTAGGACCGGTAGCAATTCCCCGGAGCTCATCTAACTATATTCCAAGACATCCAAGCAGATTTTGAGCAATTTATCTCCAGAACTCTGACAAGACATCCATTAAAGCAGATAAAGTTGCCCCAAAGAGACTTGGCTAAGGAAAGAGAATGGAGTAGGGGTGGATGTGGAACAAAATATATCTTATTTCCAGTTAGGGAGAGACAGATCATTTTCTTCCTTGTATTACTTCACATCATTTTATTCCCCATAATCCCATTGAATGCTTTGCTACTGAAAAGAAGTATACACAATACACTTTACATTGCTTTGCGTTTTCTCCTACATGTGCAGCATATTTAAAAATATAATATAAAAATATAATATAAAAATATAAGAAACAATTATTTCTTTTCTAACACCTTTTCTTTCAACCTATGAATTTTTGTATGCCTTGTTTTTCCATCCTGGAGTGTTTTTCACAGAGAACCCAAAGATTATCTGTAGGCAGTCTGGGAATTAAAGTTTAGTGTTCAATATGCACAACAAGTAGATTTCTCCAGCTTTCCCCTTGCTAAACTTTTATCTGACTGCTCCGTTGTTTCTTGCTCTGTTCCATTTCTCTGGCTTTGTTCTTTATTTGGCAGTTCAGGATCTCTTGCTACTATTGTTCAGTTGAAGACTTCCTACACACCGTAGGAAGTTAGTACCCACCCCTCTCCTAGAAAAATGAAATATTTTAGGAAATATGAAAAGACTCAGCGCAACCCCCCCCCACCTTTGTCAATGGGCCTTTAAGGACTAAGCCAGTCTATTCTACATAATAAAGATCTACCTCCTTCAGGCAGAGTCATAATAGGAATCCCAAAGCCCTTTCATTACATTATCACCCAGCAAGGCTCAACCAAGGTTGGGACTCAGGACAGAGTTGTCCCTGCATGGCCCCATGGGAGGATGACAACCAATCTGAATACAAGCTCAAATTCAAAATCCCAGAGAGGGCATAAAACCCAGGCACTCTCAGCATCTCTTCCCTTTTTTGCCCAGGACCTCAAACCATGTGGTTCTGTCCACCGTCAATAAACCTTCTTTCCAAGCAACTTCCATGAATCCAGTGTCTTTTTCCCCATTGGGAACTGAACCCAGAAGGAAATTTCTTCCAACAACACAATGACAAAGGACAGTTTCACCTCCTTATAGCAAGGAAACATTTTGAATTTCCAACTCATGGTGGTTTGTTTTCCTTCTTCAAATCTTCCAAAGCCAGAATAGCCCTACTACTTCAAACCCAAGGCAGCCCTGAACATGCGGAAAAACAAGAAATTGTGCATATAGGCAGCCCCTGATTTACAACCATTCATTTAGCCACTGTTCGAAGTTACAACAGCACTGGAAAAAAGTGACTTTTGACTGGTCCTCTCATTTACAATCATTGCAACAAGTCATCACAATTCAGGCTGATGACAGTGGACGTGTATTTATGATGATTGTATCCCTGGATCATGTGATCACTATTTGAGACATTCCCAGTCTAAAAAGCAAAGTTAATGGGGAAACCAGATTTGCTTAACAACTTAAGTATGAGTCACTTAACAATTGCAGTTCAATGCTTAACAACTCTGGCAGAAAAGGTTTGCAGGTACAACTTGGTTAGCAATGGAAATTCCGGTCCCAATTGGTCATGCTTGTTTCAAATGTAATGTCAACTCACAAAGGCCTGCTCTCAATTTGCCATAGGCAAGGGGTGGGAGAAACTGATGGAGCAGCATGGCAGCCACAACTAGAAGCACATTCCATGCATATCTTTCTCAAGGTTGTCTCCCAGGTTACCTGCAACAGCCAGAGGGGCGTGATCTCTACAGCCCACGAAAGTGCTCCGTTGGAGAATGTGATTTATGACACACACTGAGGGTGGGGGGAGAACAGGGTCATACTTGGGCCTTAAATTACATGGGGCCAGAGCTGGCTTCATTTGGGTACATGCTCCTAATAAATAACTGGATTTCTTTTGAAGCTTGGCTCAAGGATCATGATTTAATTAAGGCATCCATTGGAATTCTGACGGAACCTCTTAGCTCAGTTTTCCACAGCCTGAAATGTGTTTAAATATAACTTTCAGAAGCCCTACCCAGCGTGTCCAATTTCTAATACAAAACTCTTGGGAGGGAAACAGATTAAGAAAAGATGATCCAAGAACTTATCTTGCCCCACATTATCCGAATAACTTGCGAGGTTTTTTTTTAAAACAAAAATATTTTGGAGTGTATAAAAAATCGCTCAGTCACCCATATGCTTTGTGTACACAATCATTTTTCATAAAATCTCCCAAGGCTCTCTTCTTCACACTGGACTAATGGCCTGCAACATTTCCATCAAAGAAGCAAAACTTTGAGACAGATTGCACATCAGAGGGTGCATACTTTTCAGCTTTTATTTACTTCCCCTTAAAAATCACTCAAACACCACATTTCTGCAGATTTAGTGGAAAAAGAAACATAAAACAAATGGACAGCTGATTTCCCCCTTTGTTGTACCAGCAAGCAGACTGTTCTCTTATTTTTCTTGAGATGAAAGAGCTCATTAATTGTACTCCATTAATACAATTGCCTAAAAAAAATCTGTTCTTGAAAGTCAGGGGAGTATCTGGAACAGAACGCGATGAAATGTTGAGACACATTTGAGGACAATAAAAAGATAAGATCCCCTTGAGTTGAGCTTAACCCTGGTGACTCCATAGACACAATTATGCAACAACATGGAAGTGCTTTGTCATGGCTTTTCCCTGCATTTGTAAAAACATACTCACTCCCTTAAGTTTTTCTTAAGATCTCCCACTCAAGAGATCTAACTCTATCCATTTTGAAATCAACAAAGGACTGATGGAGGCTGCCACCTGGTGTGGTCACACATTACTCGAATCAGAGGTCTTTGGCTTATGTTGACTTAGAAGGTGAGTAAATACATGACATATGTGACAAAGAGTTATGTTGCCGTAGTCCTTCTTCTCTAATAAGTAAAACAATGAAGCCCCAAGAAGATCTTCTGAGAATTTTGTGGCCTCTTCCTTTACATGAGTTCAAGACTTCTGTAATATGTAATATGATAAAGTAAAGTAGTATTATTGTACATATATACTGTCTTGCCTAATTTTTTTCTTTTTGTTTAACAAAGATATGTTATGTATATTAAAATGGAATTATAAATACCATCAACACAAAATGGAGCTTGCTCAGAAGCTGAAATACACCAAGTGAATGAGAGGAAGAGTGGGAAGCAGAGGAGAGAAGAAAGATAGGAAGAGAGGGATAGGAGAGAGCGCATGGGGGGGGGGGAAGATGAGGAGTATAAGGAGGAGTGGAAAGGGGAGAGAGGAGAAGGAGAAAGGAAGGGGAAGTAGAGTAGAAAAGAATGATGGAGGGAAGAAAGGAGGTAGGGAGTGGGAGGAGAGAAGCAGAAGAAAGTGTTGGATAAGGTATAAATATGGTGTCTGGAGAGCAGAAGAGCCAATAATTGGTTTTTATTTTTATTTTTTCGGTAGTTGATGGCAAGATGAATTGATGTAATTACTTAATAATACAACATGATATTGGCTATGTAATAGTATACATGTGATTATATGTTATGAAAATGGAAAATAAAAAGTTTTTTATGGAAAAAAGACTTCTGTTTGAGGTTTTGGTGTAAGAGATGGTATAAGAATTATCTTAAAGCAATGACAATGACTGTCATATTCCTAAAAGCGATACTGCCATTTAATTGGGAGAAAAGGGGGGGGGGCTTGGATTCAATTCATTAGTATTGCCTGTGACAACTGGTATTTTATAACTTGTAACCTAGTGTCGAAGTGCCCTGAGATCTTCTCACGTCTTAGGGAATGTATAGGAGGGATGGCCATGTGGATTGTTTCACTTTGATAGCCAATGGAAGATAGCCATGGGAATATATGCTTATTCTGCTTCTCAGGGCAGCTGGTAAAGTAACATCTTCACACTTGTGGATTGGCTAAATCTGCATCTGGCTAAAGTGAGGGGCTCTCAGTGGTGGGTTGCAGGCGATACGCCCCATTACGGGCGTACCGGTGCCTGCCGGGAGCACCAGGTACCGTTCTGGTATGGTGCTCTGGAGGACCCACCTGCCTGCCCGAGCTCCTTACCTGTATTTGAGCTCTTCGGCTCTTATGTGCACGGAGTGTATGGCACCGGCGTAACGCTCTGCCGGACAGCTGGAGCATCGCAGAGGTAGAGACGCATTCGTGCGCTGTGCGTGCATGCTGCGCACATGCATGTGGGGGATGCTGGTCCCCGTTGCACCGTACCAGTTGCAACAGGATCCGGAACCCACCACTGGGGAGTCTGCTTTAATTCTACTTGTCTTGCCTGAGGGTATTCAGATGCTGCTTTGAATCCATTGCTGTCACTTCTGCTAAATAAAAGGTTCCTTTTGAAATCTTTTGTTTCAAGAGTCTTCACTTTCTTAAGTTAGGAGGAGAGGAAATCCTTACAATGACCTTTTTGATGTTCACACTTGATCTAAATCACAATTCTCAGTTTTCTTGTGTACTTATTAGTTTTTGTAATATGTCCCACTCCAGTAGTTTTTAGTTCTTAGTTTAAGTTATCTGAAGGATCGAGGAAGTTGATTAAAAATTAGAGAATGTTCACGGAGACTTTTTACAGTAGTAGTTCTGCAGAAAACATTTATTACCGGACAATAAACTAATTTGACCACTGCTTAATCTCATTCTTAAGTATAACATGAGTTCAGGGCAGGTGAAAATAGCATTGATAATGCTGCAGAATATAAAATAAAGGGGAATTCTTGATGTGAAACATGTTAATTTAAATTTTCAGAGAATTGAAAAGAGATCTGGTTTTAGTCTGAAGACTTTCACGCAACTTTCTGTACAAAGAAGAACACTTAGTGAAATAAAATGAATAAAATGAGGCCTGGCTGCCAAAACCTGGACCCCCCTTCACAAATTTAATAGCATGAATCTAACAGGTTCCATACACGCCTCCTGGACAAAAGCACAGGCTACAACTGGGCAGACTGGCTTCATTTAACAAGCACAAAGGGAATTTGTATAACTTCATTAAGATATAATTTAATGTCACACAGTTGAGGTTTTGCATTTAATGCAGTTTGCATAACACACCTACTAGCTCCCTCCCTCCCTTTATTTCCTCGCTGGCTTTATTGTATGGCAAATCTTGTAAAAGCAAAATCTCGTGCATGGACATCTTCCAAGCGTGTCAATAATATTTCATTTTACAAAGCTTTAATGTCACGTATTATTTATGTGCATGTTGCCTACCGAACAGCTACACAATACAGCGGCATTGACAAAAGTTAATTGCAGAACTGTCAGCGTGGAGCTATTCTTTACAGCGCCACATTTACCATTAACTAAATAACCTTCCATGAAAGGTATATTTTCGCTAGATTGGGAGGGAAACCAATGTCTCCAAATGCAAGAGCTGGCTGCAGCTTATATGCACATGGCATATGGCTTAATCAAGATTTCATTAAAGGTTTGGTACAATGAAGTAGATCTCTTCTCTCAGGTTGGCTCCACCTCATGTACACCTTAGCTAAATCATCCCAGAGGACACAAGGGGCCTTGGTGCTCTCTGAGCTTGGTTGATTTATTGCAGACATTTCATTACCCAACTAGGTAACCTGATCAGTGGTAGAAGGAAGCCTAGCACCAGTCCTTTCTAGCCATGATGAGGTTACCTAGTTGGAAGGTAGGTAGAAGAAAACATCCAAGCTCAGAGAGCACTAAGGGCATCACAGTTCAGTCCTGATTTACAAATAATCTCTTCTACCAGAGAATACAACCAACCGTTCTCAGAGGCTGCACATTGCAGTGTCTTAGATGCATCTAAATGTATCTATCATGGCAACTAGACCAACGTTTATGAAAACTGAGATGTTTCATTACTCATCCAAGTAACTTCCTCATCAAAATAAAAACTTTGCATAGTGAGAGAGTCATTGGAATGAAGATTGCAGAGGGTTTCTCCCCAAAATAAAAAGCAACATGTAAATGTAAGTGTCCTAGATAGTCATTGCTTGATCACATCTGTGAGGAACTTCACCTTCTATGGAAACAAAGCCAGATACCTGCTGGATTGGTAATACAAGTCCCCAACCCTTCAAACTGACCTTACCCCACAAAGCAACATTAATTCCTTCTGAGATACCTGGCTATTCCTGCAAAATATTTAATAGATGCAATAAAAGCTCTACAGACTTGCAAATCTAAGCAGGCCAGTCTTCCCCCAGGACAGCTGGAAAAGATTGTTTTTCCCAAGCAGGAATATTGGCTTGGAAGAATTGCAAAACTCCTCGCCAACCTCAACTATGCAAATTATCATATATTATTAATAGTCCGGCCAGGAGATGCCAATCAAAAAGAATATTGATTGAGATTGTCTGTTATTATCTACATATATTAAAACGTGTGTGTGTGTGTGTGTGTGTGTGTGTGTGTGTGTTCCAGAAGAACTCTGGAATGCCTCAAGCAATTTCAACCAAACGGTACACAGATGACTTACCCTCTGGAAACTAATATTAATATCCCTCGGGGTGTGTGTTCTGTTAAGATGCAGCCTGTTGTGCCTTAAAATGGCTTCTACTGTATTGCCTTTAAATGGTGCCTACTGTACAGCGCAGTGGAGTTGCCATGGTAACGACTTCACAGTACTCTACAAGTACTCCTCTGGTAAGGGGGAAAATCCAACATTAGAAATTACGTTTGGTATGGACATTTTCCCCCTATAAATAAATACTTGGGCAACACCGGGTTATCAGATAGTATGTGCTATTTAAAGAACATGCTTTTAGGGAAGTACTTATTTATTGAAATAAGAACCTGGGGCTTTTCTGATAATTGATAATTAAGCTCATTATTTTGTTGATGACAGAAATGTTGTTCCAATTATCTCCTATGGTGATTTTATGATGATTTTGAAAATACCCTCTGGTCATGTTCTTTAAATTAATTGGACGACAGCTAGCCATCAGTATAAATTACTACTCCACTTATTTTTATGGCTTTGGGTTTTGTTACGAGTTCCCATGGCTGTACAGCTTAGAAGGATCAGGATGGTTTTGTTCCACCTACAAAACTAAAACTAGTTCCTAGTTCATGCATAGTTGTGGCTTCCAGAACTGGGCTGCAGCCCCTTTGGTGGGGATGAAATCTCTCTGAAAGAACAGCCCACAAAGAGGAGCCTTCCCAATTGTCTTTGGATTCTAGGGTGGTACCAGTAACAAACAAGTATGTTTGCACAGTTATGTCCAACAGCAAAATCTGATCATTCTGTTGTGGCCCACCAGCAGCCAGCTGGCAGCAGATTCAGACAGTGAGGATGTTGGGGAGGAACATGGGCCAGTCCTGGAGTCTGGGGAAGGCTCTGATGAAGGCTCTGTGTCAGAGGCAGAGAGAGGGATAGAGCCATACGACAGTTATTAGCTGCCTTCGGAGTCAGACATCAGTGAGGCAGATGAACAGCTGGAGCCTGTTCCCAGTATGCACATGCACAGAGTTGCCAAACAAAGAGAGCAGCTAAAGAACAGGGGTCGACTTGGAAGTAAGGCCACAGGTGGATGATGAATGACCTCTCCCAGAGGAAATAAAAGAGGAGAGAAAGGGAGTGGAGTTTGCAGGAGATAATTAGTTCACTTAATTGGTTCGTGACTCTCCGAGGCTCCTTGCCAAGTTTTGCAGATATTGCCCTGGCAGCTCTCCAAGCCAGATAAGGTCTGTGACTGTAAATCCTCCCTTGAAAGACTTTGCTGGATGTGATTGAGCAGAATTCAAAGTAAATTAATAAAACAGTTTTTTGTCGGGACAAGGAGTTTGCTTCATGCTCTTGGGAAGCCTCGGTCAGAACACATTCCTTCTAGTAGAAGAATTAATTCTGGCCTTGAGAAGTCAGCAAATAGTGGCTCAGTCTTTGGAAGATAGACATTGTAATGAAGTCATTGGGGTTGATTACTTGTGCAAGAGCCTAGCTCAACATCAACCAGTCCTGACGTTTAAGATGAGCAGAAGAAGACGTTTTAGAGCTGTGCTCACTTTCCTGGCTCCTTTGAACACATTGGAAAATCTTCTCTTGGGAGATCTCAAGTTATGAACAGGTTTTCCTTGGCTCTCAGCTACCACTGCTTCAGAGGTGATATTCAGCTAGTTCAGCCAAACTGGTAGTGGAAATCGCGGTGGGCCCATTTCTCTCGCCCCGGCTCTATACCATTAGGCACGTTTTCAAGTCAAAGTGTATATGCGGAAGGCCGAGGGCATGTGTGGACCAGAGGTGGGATTCAGCAGGTTCTGACCAATTCTGGAGCACCGGTAGCAGTCATTTTGAGTAGTTCAGGGAACCAGTAAATGCCACCTCTGACTGGCCCCACACCCATCTATTCTCTGCCTCCCAAGTCTCAGCTAATCAGGAGGGAATGGAGATTTTGTAGTATCCTTCCCCTGGAGTGGGGAGGGAATGGAGATTTTGCAGTGTCCTTCCCCTGGAGTGGGGAGGGAATGGAGATTTTGTAGTATCCTTCCCCTGAAGTGGGGAGGGAATGGAGATTTTACCATATCCTTCCCCTGGAGTGGGGAGGGAATTGAAATTTTGCAGTATCCTTCCCCTGTCATGCCCAACAAGCCACGCCCACAGAACTGGTAGTAAAACAATTTGAATCCCACTACTGATATGGACGCACGCTCACATTTGCGAACCGATAGGGAAAGTAAGTGAATACTACCCCTGCACTGCTTCTGCTTTTAAAAAAGGAATCAAGGTCTTCCAATTAGACAGCATTTTCATTTCAAATTGGTTAATAAGGCATTATTGACCTATTTTTGTCAGCTTGTTTGTGTGGGTTTTTTCTTCTTCATTATTTTCTGTCTTGAGTGCATTCTGGGAAAAAGCAGTGAATATAATTGAATAATTCAATTTGAATGATAATGGGAAAGAACCAGACAATCCTGAACATTTTAAAATGGTATGAACCAGTTTGAGGCAGTTCTCTTTGTAAGTGGATAAAAACATTCCTCCCCAAAAAAGAAGCCATTTTGAAAAGAAACTTATTTTCAAGGCAATCAATGGGTATTCAGTTCTAACAGTATAGTATTGTCCATATTCACTGGAGCCTTACTCTGACTGACAAAAAAGAAAAAAAAAGTATCCATAATTTATCCAACAGCAGCAGAAAATGAGTTCTAATTTTTTATACTGTATATAAAAAGTAATTGTTAGATCGGCTAATGGAAAGGCACACAAGGCTAAAGTCAACAACAGCTATGTATTATAACACAACAAGTAAGAACAATCCAGCGAAGGTTGAGTCTGACAGCAGCCCTTTTATAGGGAGCTGTCAGACCCTTCGACCAATGAGATTAAACCTCTGTTCCCGCCGGAACAGAGGACCTTGGTGGAAACCACTATAACTGAAGCTAGTATCTAACAGTAATATTTCTGCTCTGTGGGAAAATTATTATTCATATAAAAAATCATTTTCAAAGCAGTAAATTCTAATGATAAATGAATAGAATATATTACGGTCACAGGCCAGAGTTCAAAATAAAAAAATATTAAAAATAAATAACGATAAAAGCACAAAACAGGATAAGAATGATATAATTGGTGGTAGATTCATCACTGGGCACTCAGATTATGTTCAATTTTCAGGCAGGAGAACAAAATGTAGCTGTGTACAGCAGTGGTGGGTTCCAGACCTTGTCGCAACCGGTACTCTGCGCATGGGGCCTAGCATCCTAATCAGGCACGTGGGTTGCACACACATGTGCATGCCACCACCCTGCGTCACCCAGATGCTTGGTGGAGGTCGTGCAGGCACTGCACACTGTGTGCACATGCGCAATTGGCCAGTTGCATTATAAACAGCTATGGAACGTGGGTGGGTGGGTGGGCCAAACGAGCCACCATACTGGTACGGTGGCCGCTCCTCCCAGCTACTACTGTTATGGCTGTACTGGGCCATACTGCCTGGAACCCACCACTGGTGTATAGGGAAAGTAAGTCATGGTGATGTGATCATGGCAACTACATCAAAAAGATCAGAATGATCAGATGTTTCCATAGTAATAAGACTATTGGGGTTAGGTAATAACTCTAACCATAACCCTAGGAACCTTATAGATTATATATGCAGTGCAATGGGATCTTTTTTAAAAAAAGTTTTTTATTTTTCCCATTCAAGTTCATTCACAAGTATACATTTTTATAATTGCTATTTAATATTTGTCTATTCATCATTAATCTCTATATTTATTTTTACACACACACACGCTCTCTCTCTCTATATCTATCTATCTATCTATCTATCTATCTATCTATCTATCTATCTATCTCTCTATCTCTATCTCTATCTCTATCTCTATCTCTATATCTATATCTATATATACATATTCTATCTATCTATCTATCTATCTATCTATCTATCTATCTATCTATCTATCTATATCTATATCTATATCTATATCTATCTATCTATCTATCTATCTATATCTATATCTATATCTATATCTATATCTATATCTATATCTATATCTATATCTATCTATCTATCTATCTATCTATCTATCTATCTATCTATCTATCTATCTATCTATCTATCTGTTGTATTTGTTCTGATAAATAAATCAGCACAAATACAACACAAATGTAACAAAGGCAACAGTAAAAATATTGGGTTTCTGTCTGGATGGTCTCTTGTGACGAGCCGATGGACAGAGAATGGAAGCAGTAAGCTTCCTATCTTATTTTGCAACAACCTTGTTCCTTCTATCTTCTCAACCTCCCTTCTCTGCCTTCTCTTCTTTCCTCTCATTCCTCCTTTCTTCTTCCCCTCTCTTTCCCCCTCCACCTCTCTTCTTCTCCTTCTTACCCTCTTTCCTACTCTTACTTTCCCTCCCTTACTTCCTCTGCTTTTCCCTTTCTTCCTTTCCCTCCTCATCCTCCCTCCTTTCCATTGTTCCCCTTGCTTATTTACTTTTTCTGACAGGTCTTGGGGTGGTGTTTCAGAAATCCCAACTTTATATTTTCATACAAATAATTTTCTCTATTACATTTTATTTCTAACATTAATTCCACTTATGTCATTTTTCCACTTGTTTACTTGCATTTTAATATTTTCGTGTTTCCCCTCCCTCTAATTTGATAATATGTTATCTGAGTTATTTATTTCATGTTTTGTTCTTTTTTTCTTTCTATTTATATCTTTTTTCAAGCCAATTGTAAAATCGCCCCCATGTCCTGTAGTACACTGATTCCTCTTTGTCCTTTATTCTCAGTGCCAACCTGTTTTTATGCCTATGATTGGACTAGAACTCACCATCTCTTGGTGACTGGCCCAGAGATACCCAGTCATCTTTCATGCCTAAGGCAGGACTAGAGCTCCCTATCTCCTGGTGATTGGCCCTGTTGTGACCCGCCAGTGGCCCGTGAAGCTGGCAGCAGAGTCGGACAGTGAAGAGGTTGAAGAGGAGCATGGGTCAGTCCTGGAGGCTGGGGAAGGCTCGGACGAGGGCACTGTGTTGGAGGCAGAGACAGGGCCGAGGCCATCTGGCAGTGATCAGGTGCCTATGGAGCTAGGCAGCAGTGAGGCAGAGGAACAGCTGGAGGTTGTTCCCATTGTGTGCATGCGCAGAGCTGCCAGAAGAAAAGAACAGCTCAGAAATCAGGGTCGACTTGGGACTAAAGTCATAGGTGGAAGGTGATTGGCCCCTCCCATAGGAAATAAAATAGGAGTGAAAGGGGAGTGGGCTTTTGCAGGGAACAATTTGTTCGTTCGGTTGTTAAGATTCATTTTAGGAGTGTGAATCTCAGAGACTGCCCAGTCTTTCCTTGCACAGCACCTCATTTGAAAAATATTTACATGGCAGCTTTCCAAGATAGTTAAGGTTTGTAGTCATAAATATTCCTTTGAAAGATTGTTTGCCAGGTCTTTGCTGAAGGTGAAGGAGAGGAATTCACATTTCTTTAATAAAAGGGGGTTTGTTGGGACCAGGACTCTGCCTCATGCTTTTTGGGGAAGCCTAGGCGAGAACAAGTCCAGAGTCACCCAGCCGGCCTTCATGCCTGAGGCAAAATTAGATCTCATCATCTCCTGCTTTCTACTGGATAAAACTAACAATAGTTAACCATGGCTGAGGCAGCCAGAGATAATCACCAGGTTTCAAAATAGTTCATTCAAGTAAGTGGAGGTGGTGGAAATTCTCCTGGAGTTAATAGTGCATTGACATTTGTCCTAGAAAAGCAGACATCTTGTTTTAATATCTCTGCCGCTTCAAGTTGCATCATCCCAGAACTCAGCAGGCAGATTGTCAGCCTCAGTGCCATTCCTTAATCTGTTTTTAAAAGATTAGAGTGTTTCTAAATGTTTAAGCCGAGAAGCACTAACACAGCAATCTTTTACCATTCTGATAAGGTCTTTATAACATAATCCTTTTTCTTTTTCTCTCTTTCTCAAGGGCTAGGAGAAAAGAAAGCCGTACTTCTGTTCAGCTTCTGTTCCAGATGATTAACGATTATTCTTGAATTGGAAACTAAGAATCAATGAGATTGTAATGCAATACTTCTGGAGAATACAATCTTTGCATATAGTGCACTGCTTATGACATCATTTTGCTAGCCCAGCACTGTGGAGATTACTCTAGATCTGTGATGGTGAACCTATGGCATTTCTGAGGGCATGCGAGGTGTTGCCCTGTCAGTTCCTGAACTTCCGGATTGCGTGTTGGGCTGTTTTTCACCCTCCCCAGGCTCCTAGAAAGCCTCTGGAGCCCATGGAGAGCAAAAAACAGACCTATCAGGCCCACCAGAAGTCAGAAAATTGCCCATTTCTGGCCTCCAGAGGACCTCTAGGGGCCAGAGGAGACTGTTTTCACCCTCCCCAAACTCCTAGAGAGCCTCTGGAGCCTGGGGAGGGCGAAAAACGAACCTACTGGGTCCACCGGGAATTCGGAAAACAGGCCGTTTCCAGTCTCCGGAGGGCCTCCAGGGGTGGGGCAGGGGAGGCCATTTTCGCCCTCCGCAGACTCCAAGAAAGCTGTGTGTACATGTGCGGGGCATTGGGAGAGGTTATACATGCATGCGCAGGGGGTATGGCACAGGGGGGCATTAAATTATGGGGGTGGGCATGCAAGTGTGTGTGATAACACGCACTCACATACTTTTGGCACACGAGGTGAAAAAGATTCACAATCACTGAACTAGATATTTCTACCTGCTCATTATTACCACATTATGTTCAGTCCAGGTGCTTGGTGGACAAAAAGGCTGAAATTCCACCCAACAAAATGGAGGAGAGGCAGTTCAAAGGCTGGCTACCTTCAATGTGATTTATAATTAAATCTGAATCATGTTGCCCTCCTCTGGGTGGAGAAGACCCCCAATCTGGTGTCTTCTTAGACTGAAAGCTCCTTCTTCAGGAGCAGGAGGAAGCCACAGCTAAGGAAAACTTCACTCAGCTCCATCTAGTGCACTAACTTTTATTGAAATAGCAGGTGTCACTTATTGTTACTTCTGGACTGAATTCTGCAATGCAATTTACCTGGGACAACCCTTGAAGAGGATCTGGAAGCTGCAGCTGGTCAAGAATCATTATTATGATGATTGATCAGACAGCCAGATGTTTGGACTGCATTTGACATTTATGTCCCCCTCCCAAGGCACTAAGACAGAGAGATGTTATTGTTTAAATGGCACAGGTAAATTGTCTATGGAGATTTTCAACCATCCAGGTAATGATTGCCTCAAAGGTGCTTTTTATAAAGGCAACTAAATTATATTTTTTTCATGAAGAAGATGACATTTTACTTCTCATCCAAAAAGCTTCATTAATTGTCATGAACACACACACATGCACAGACAGACAGACAGATTGTTAGTTGTGACTCCTGGTTCCACAGGAATACTTCTAGAGGTTGCTTTAATTGATGGTATGATTTTAATCCAAATGACCTCTTGGGGAATTGTATACTGCTCAGAGTTGGCAGACGGAGTGCCCTATAAGCCCTGCAAATAAACAAACACACAACAGCAACACACCAACGCGCCCTGCCATCCTCCCAAATTCCACAGCAAATTCGTATGCAGAATGCACAGTGTCTGGAGAGTGTTGATTACCCATATAGTTACAAATCATCTTGCTGGGAACAAGAAGGATAAGATTACATTTTCCACAGCCCGCTAAATCTCAGTTAAAGGACTTCGCTGTATTACAATTATAGCTTGCTACACCTTCTTTGAATGATCTTACTGCGCTTCTACCTTCACGAGCGTTCAGGAATCCCTATTGCAAATGATATATGAAACACTATGCACTGAGCTATTACCGTATGTTGAAATAGAAAAGAAATGTTCAGGAAATATTTGGCTCTAGACATCTAAATGAAACTTTAAACCGTTACAAGCTGGTCTGTTTGCATAATATACACAATATTTATGCATACATTCACACCACGTCCTTTGTGTTTGAAATGCAGCACAGGTAATCAATTTGTTTAGAGAATGACCATCAGTGGACAGTCCAAATGAAACACATGTTCTCCTACTTTTAATACAGCTCCTGCAAGAATTACAGCAGGAAAGGAACCATCTGCTCTCTGTCGTTTATTAACTGCGTAGAATAATCCAACCCTCCAAAGAAACGAATTGCACATCACCCCTTTTAAAAGAAGAGGGGGAGAGAAAATATCTTCTTGCTTATTATGGAAAGTGTGTGGTCATAAAAATCAGCAGTCATAAAAGATGAAATTAAGGGATGCTGTAAAGATTTCATGAAGCCAAAATATCTCAAACCGCAGTGATGTCCAATTCCATAGAAAAATGCTTCTCCACCCTTTAGGTGATGCTTTTCCAAGTAGTTAATTCACACTCAAAAGTTAATATCTATATTTGCTTAAATATGAGGTCTGCTATTGTTCTGTTTTCTCTCTTGGATGTATCAAATCCAGGCCCCAAAGGTGCTGTTTCAAAGGGCAACTGGACTTTTTTTCCCCCTTGAAGATCTTTCACTACTCATTCTGTTTACAATACTGTCCTTTCAGCAGTTCCAAAAAGGCTCCACATCCATTTGCACTGTGCAGGTGACCTTGAGGGCACAAATCATCTTCCAAGTGGCCTCAATGACTCTCAGAAAGAGTGCTAATGACCAAATGACTGCAAAGAATATAAATCCTTCCATTTTTCACCATTCTCCACCAATGAGGACCCAGATTGTTGGGGAGCCCACCACAAGAGTATAAACTCTGCTGGAGCTGGCAGCAGAGTCAGAGAGTGAGGAGGTTGAGGAGTAACATGGGCCAGTCCTGAGGGTTGAGGAAAACTCGGACGAGGGCTCTGTGTTGGAGGCAGAGAGTAAGTTAGACAGCAGTGAGGCAGAAGAACAGCTGGAGCCTGTTTCCAGTGCACACATGCACAGAGCTGCCAGAAGACAAGAAAAATTAAGAAAGCAGGGTCGACTTAGGTATAAACACACACCTTGGAGGTGATTGGCCCCTCCAATAGGAAACAAAAGAGGAACGAAGAGGGAGTGGGATTTTGCAGGAAGCAATTCATTCAGTTGGTCGGTTCGAGAGTGGAAAGTGTGACTTTAGGAGACTCTGTGCCAAGTTTTGCTTTTCCCTGTGTTTGGATACTAATTATCTGGCAGCTCTCCAAACGAGATAAAGTTCGTGTTGATAAATATTCCTCTGAAAGACTGTTTGCTAAGCCTTGCTGACTGTGAATGAAAGGAATTCACAATCGTGTAAATAAAAGAGGCTTTGTAGGGACTAAGACTTTGTTTTTTGTTTTCTACGGAAGTCTGGCTCAGAGCATATACTGTATTTGTCACTCCATAAGATGCACCTAGGTTTAGAGGAGGAAAACAAGGGAAAAAAACCAGGCAGAGCCTGTGAGGACCACAGATAGGTGTCCACTCATGTGCCAGTTCTGTTTACCGACTCCTGCACTGCAAAAAAGAGACAGAAGAGGCGGGCAATGACAGACAGAAGAGGTGGGGTTCAGCACTGTAAAAGGACCCCACCACAGTGGCCTGGCCTGTGACGCAATATTCACTCCATAAGACACACAGACATTCCCACTCACTTTTTTTGGGGGGGGGGGAGGGCGTGTATCTTATGCAATGAAAAACGTCTAAGCGCTATTGCTATTCAGTCAGAACTGAAGAAGCTTCTTGGATGAGAAGTGAAATGTCTTCAAGGACAGGGGGAAAAAACAAAGTCCAGTTGCCTTTTGAAAAAGCACTTTGGGGAAACCATGACCTGGTTGTCCACAGACATTTATCAAATCCAGTGTTCCAGTTGTGTGGCTCCCACTGAATCTTTCATGTTGTAAGATGTCAAAGAAATAGCTGGGCTTAGATAACTAATTTAAAGTTGTATTTTGCTGCTTATTGACTAGAATGGATGAAAGAATGGATGACTCTGAGAAATAGGAGATTATTGGAGCTGGATGGACATGATTTGAGATGGCACAGCTACTTATGGTATGATAAAGGTAAACTTAGTACATTGTCAAAATCATTCTGTTTGGCATGCCCAGTGGCGGGCTGTAAATTTTTTAACAACCGGTTCTCTGCCCTAATGACTGGCTGGGTGGGCATGGCTGGGCAGTTGTGACCAGGGGCATGGCAGCACTCAATCTCCTGCAGCACTCTGCCAATCAAAAGGGGTGCGGGGGTTAATTACAAAGCTTTACTTTGTGACATCCACATTCGGCAAGCAAGGGGTGTGAATTGCACAGAAAGTACACTTTTGTTTGGTTATGAAGAAATATCCCCCAAGTCAAATGTACCCTAAATGTAGACTGACTTTTAGCTATGCATCTTCCCAGCAAACAGCAAATTTTGAAACTTCAGGTAAAGAGGATTAATTGTAGGCTGAGTAACCACAGTTTGCATGTTGGAGGTTCCTAAAGGAATGCTGGAAAATTTTTAGGGAGGGGTACAGAGAATAACCCTTCTCTGCCTGAGGCTGTAGAGACCTGGCACCAATCAAAACACTGTGAAGCAACTGATCAACACTGACATGGTAGTCCACTAGTACATGAAAATAAGAGCAAACTACACTCCCTTCTAGTACGGATGATGTTACCTAGTTTGGTAATGAAACATCTGGGTCATGGGGGTGCATGAGGGGGGGGGAGACAGTGGTGGGATTTTCCAGTTCATCAAACTGAGCAGAATCTTAACATCCAGTTCATTTGAACTGGTGCAAACCAGCTGAAGCTCACCACTGGGCATCCCATCCTGAAAGTTTGGAATTAGCCAGAATTTCATTCACCTAAAATTGGAAATTGGAAATATGTCCCCTCAAACGTAGAGATCATAAAAAAGGTGCTAGAATGAGCGGAAATGGATAAATTAACAATGGAACTAAGGGATAGAGAGGAAACAGTATTATAAGACATGAAATAGATGGTATAATTGGCTACAAAGGAGATATAAAATTAATGCATAATGAATGCATAGAAAGTATAACAAAAAGAAATGGTATATATTTAAAAAGTAACAGAGATGTAAATGTTGTATATAATATAGAAATGAATAATTATGAAATAAGGAGGTATATGTATAAAACAATAGGCCTTAGCATGGAAAATTCAAAATTGGGGGGAGGGAATACCAATAACAGAAAGCTGTAAAAGTGTAATTGTGATTTTAATGTTTAAAAAACGTTGAATAAAACTTATTTTTAAAAAGAAAGAAAGTTTGGAATAGACGTCAAGCAAGATTGACTCCTGAGACAGACCCCAATATTTTTTTTTTAAGAAGAAAAATGATAGTTGCACAAACTTGGTTGACCTACGCTGATTTATTGACTTTCTGGAATGAGAGCCTAAATTAAAAACCAGAGAAGGACTGGAAGTGGAAGGTTATATTTGTCAAATGGTTGGATTACACTCAGTTGACAGAGAAATTAGCAAGAAGAATTTTGTTTTTTTATAAATGAGAAAAAGTGATTTTGAATTGGATTTCTGTATTCATGCTGAACATGTTATTGCTAAGATGTACAAACTTTTATTGAAAAAGAATATGGAAGATGAATGTGTTAAAGATTTTATGATTAAATGGATGCAACAAAATGCTTGATCAATGGGAGAATATGTGAAGTAAGAATTTGAAATGTATGCTGAATTACAATTTAAAGGAGAATTTATATAAGATGATGTACGATGATATTTAATATCCTGATACATTGCCAAAGATGCATAAGGGTGTGTCAAATATATATTGGAAATACAATAAACATAAAGGTGGTTTTACCAACTTGGTGGACATGTAAGAAAGCTAAGTAATATTGGGTCATATATGTACTTTAATTCAGAGAATTATTACAATAAATATATAATTGAATCCGGAGTGTTTTTTTTTCTTTTAAAGGTTTGATGGATAAACAGCTTGAAAAAAATGGGACTTTGTTTTTATGTGTGACAACAGCAGCAAGAAATAGGAGGGTTTACAAAGTCCACAATGGAAGAACAAATGGTGAATTTAATAGAGTTGGTTGAGATGGTGAAACTTGACTAATGAAAGAAAAGACTTTGTCTAGCTTTGTTTCTAATTGAAAACTACTTTTGGACTTTGTGCTTGAAACTATGATTTTTTAACTCTGGGATTTGACAATTACAGTTGTTTATGATTATAGAAATACTGTGTATCATTTGTTAATTTTAGAGCGAATTTAAAAGAAGGTGCTGGGAAGAATAAACCTTTAGTCTTAGTGACCAAGTCAGATTGGATCTTGCAAAAGATTAATGTATTTTCTCTTTTTATCTGTACTGAAGAAAGTTAGAAGTCTTTTCTATATTTTTCTTCCCTTTTTTCCCCTGCATCCTCAGTTTTGCTTTTTTCTCTCCCTGACCTCCTTTTTCCTTTCTGTTCCTTTGTACTTTATCTTTTGTTGAAACTTAATAAATCCTTACAGAACCACTGAATCCTTCAAGATGTTTTCAATCCCACAAAAATAGTACATTTGTTCTTGGAGCTCATCTATTCTTCAAGAAGTTTTCCCATTTTTTTTAAAAAAAACTATCATTTTTCAAATATTTATCTCTTTTTTTGTTTCATGCATGATTGATTTAAGAGGCAGATTGCAATCCCAATTCACTTCATGCCCATCATGATCTATCTACACACAACGTCTTCGGAGTGCAAAATCACTATTCTGCTATCTTTACTTTCAAATTATGATTTCCTCTAATGTATCTATGATTTTCACTGTTGCTGATACTTAAATTGCATATTTGCTAATGTGGGTAAGTGTTCTGAATAAATAGCCTGGCTAAAATTATTGTTCCCCAGAAGTACAGGCAGTACCTTAGAATTTAAAACACAAAACACATATCTACTCCTATCATTGATTGACTTTTGATTTCATGTTTCTCGTGTTTTTGAAGTAGCTTATGACAGCAGGAAGTGAAAAAGAGAGAGGCGAGAAGATTGTATCTGGACATAAAGGAATGCCAAAAGAAAGAATAAAACCTAAATAAATAAGAAATTGCTACCAATACTTAAAAAATAATCCTCATATTTAGAATCAGCTCCTTAAGAAAGATCCTCTACAGAAAAGCTTACAGATCACAAAGAATTAGCAGCAAAGGTTTTATAATAACTAGTGCAGTGGTGGGTTCCTAACTAGTTTGCTACCGGTTTGCTGAGATGGCGTTTTGCATGTGTGCTGCGTGCTTCGCTCGTGTGCACGCCCGTCACGCATTGCTGTGCATGCACAGTTGACTGAAAACTGCTCTGCACATGCGCAGAAACATGCCGTCAACAGCAGAAGAGACCAGGGAACTGGTTCGGGGGTGTGGCAGGCCAGGGTGGATGCTAGTTCCAGCAACCTAGGCTGCCATACCATTACAGGTTCAGCCAAATTGATCCAAATTGGTAGGAACCCATCATTGAACTGGTGGAGAATCTGCTATAAGATTGTATTATCAGGCAAATGAATGGTCTACAGAGAACAATGGTTCCCTTGGCTAGGAAATGAAGATGAGCACCATCCCAAATGTAGAACTGAGCAGGGGAAACCTTTACTTTTTTTTATTTAAGCTAATTAAATAAAACCAATTAAAAATAGTTCCTGGAATCTTGACCATCCTATTCTTTTTGTAAAGTTTTTTACTTTTTCATTTTCATAACATATAATTACATGTATATTATTACATAGCCAGCATCGTATTGTATTATTAAAAGTTTACATCAATTCATCTTACCATCAACTCCCAAAAACAATTATTGGCTCTTCTGCTTTCCATACACCATGTTTGTACCTTATTCATCACTTTCTTCTCCCTTTCTCCTCCCCTCTCCCTACCTCCTTTCTTCCCTCTGTCATCCTTCTCTAATTTCCCTTCCTCTCTCCTTCTCCTCTCCCCCCTTTCCACTCCTTCTTTCTCTCCTTCCCCCCATGCCCTATCTCCCTCTTTGCTTACCTCTCTCCTTTTCTTCCCAATCTTCATCTCATTTACTTGCTGTATTTCAGCTTCTGAGCGAGCTCCATTTTAAGTTGAGACCATCCTATTCTGAGCTGCCTCCTTTCTTGATTTATACCTGTCTTTCTCAACCTTAGTATTCTGACCAAGGTTTCCCAAGAGCACGAAGCAAACGCCTTGTCCCGACAAAAAACAACAACACCCTTTTATTAATTTGCTGTGAATTCTGCTCATTCACATCTATCAAAGTCTTTTCAAGGGAGGATTTACAGTCACAGACCTTATCTGGCTTGGACAGCTGACAGGCTAATATCTGCAAAACTTGGCAAGGCGTCTCGGAGAGTCACGAACCAATTAAGCGAACTAATTGTCTCCTGCAAACTCCACTCCCCTTTTGCTCTTCTTTTAGTTCCTCTGGGAGGGGTCACTCATCTTCCACCTGTGGCCTTACTCCAAAGTTGACCTCTGTTGTGTAGCTGTTCCCTTCGTCTGGCAATTCTGCACCTGTGCACACTGGGAACAGGTTCCAGCTGTTCCTTTGCCCATCTGATGTCTGACTCTGAAGGCAGCTGATAACTGGCATATGGCTCTGCCCCCCTCACTGCCTCTGACACAGAGCCCTCATCAGATTTTTCCCCAGACTCCAGAACTGGCCCATGTTCCTCCCCAACCTTCTCGCTGTCTGACTCTGCTACCAGCTCTGTTGGCCGCTGGCAGGCCACAACACTTAGCAACATTAAGATGGGTAGGATTCTACCAGTTCGGATCAGTTCAGGTAAACCGGTAGCTTTGATTATCAACTGGGAGCGAACCTGTTTGCTCTGACTTTGAAGTGGGCCTGCCTGCCCGCCCCTGCACTATACTCACCTATATTTCCTTTTCCGAAGCCCAGCTGATCGGCACAGCAGAATGGATTGCCCTGCCTCAGCCGCTTTCCTCGCCAGCAGTAATGTGGAAAGTGAGTTTTCTTTAAACTGTGCACGTGTGTACAGTGCAGGAAGCGGGCACTCAGTGAACCGGTTGTGAAACCGGTAGGATCCCCTCACTGGTTGAGGTCCATCTATTTTAACATGGTCCAGGTTGAAGAACATTGTTTTATAATCTTTCAAAATTGCTCTTCCTGAGCCAACTTCCTTTGGGTTAGGGTAGTTCTACACTTTTCCTTAGCTTTTTCAAGATTGTCTCTTGGTAACACATTAATTGACACTGTTTTAGCTATCACTTACTCAGCTACTCCATTCCTCCTTTACCTCTACAAGGGGAAAGTTTTAATTTGGGATGAGAATAGAACCAAGCCCACAGTTCACACTTCAATAGTTCCAAAGGCATATGTCTGAAAGAGAAGTGAAGATACAGAGGACCTCTTGGCTAGCTAACATTAGAATTGCTGTGGATGCCTGTTTCCCACCATTTATCTGGACAATCTGACCCCTCTCCAAATGCCTCTGATTTACGTACTTAATGAAGTGAAATTAATTTACAGTAATAGGACATTTTCAGCAGTGCTATCTGCAAAAAAAAAAAAAAAGAGAGAGAGGGAGAGTTTAATATGGGAAGAACAAATGGCCTTTTTATGCAAGAGTGACTGCAACCACTGTGAGGAAATTCGAAAGGACATCACACCTTTAGAAGTAAGAGGATGTATGAGCCAAGATAGTATGCTGCAATAAATAAAGCAAATTGCCAGATGTATAATTGGAGCTGAAAGATACAGTGGAAATGCAACTGTCAAGTTGTGTGCTGAGCAATTATCACTCAAGAATTGGGTTGGATTTACATGTCTTCTTTGTGAGCCAATTCACTTAGTTTTCGGCAGGCATATGCGCAACAAGCGCAGCATCAAAAGATACCACAGAAATAGGGCAGATTCTGTGATATTTCCTGGACAGAATTAGAGATTAATATTCCTCTAGATCCTCATCTGAAGTTTTGGCAGCTTTCCAGATTGCCTGAAGCTTTCATTAAACCCTCTTACACATCATACTTACATGAACAAGCAATATATTTTCCTTTGCTACCTGTATTCTCATGATACTGTATCTCCACATTTTAGCACCTGAGCACTTTTGCATTTTCGTATTTGTCATTTTTCATAACAAAGCCTCTACATCTTCCTAACTCAGCTCTTCTGTACCATGTCAAAAGTCTTATGACAAAATTGGGTTGTCAAAGACAATCTCCTGTTCAAATATACAACCATGTGAATCCCTCTAGAAGATAACTGACAACCTCAAAATCCATAAAAGTGTATCTTCACAAGGTCAGAATAACTTAAGGAACATTTAACGGCAAATGAATGGCTGGGTAATCAAAACACGATGATATTTGAATTGACAGATGAATTTCGATGGGACTGAACTTCTCAGAATCGGGAAAGGAAAGGTCACATTTAAATTTCTTCTAGAAATTGGTACATCTGCCAAATCTCAATATCATATACTTCATTTTTTGAAGTGAAGGGAGCTGGAAGATCATTCTGTGTTCCTATGACATTGACTTCTTCTAGTTTGTGTTCGGAAGCAGGTAATCTTCTGCTTGATCTAAAGCCATGATGGCAAACCTATGGCATGCATGCCAGAGGTGGCACGTGGAACCCTCTCTGTTGTCAGCTGCCCTTCTGGTTTCCAGCGCACCTTTCATGGATGCCAGAGTGCCAGAAACCCAAAGACCAGCTGCCCTGTGGGCATGCATGTGCCAGCCAGCTGGTCTTTGGGTTTCCAGCACTCCAGCGTGCGTGAAGACCAGTTGGCCAGCGTGCATGTGCACACCGGAAACCCAAACACCAGTTGGCTGGAGTGCACATGCACATTGCTGTCTGGTCTTTGGGTTTCCAGTGCTCTGGTGTGCGCACATGTGTGTGCATTCCGCTTTGGGCACTCAATGCCAAAAAGGTTAGTTATCATTGATCTAAAGATTATTACTTGAACCAGCAACTGACAAACAGGAGATCTGGAAGGCGAGATGGCTCACCTTGCCTTTTCTTGTCATCTGTGTAGATGTTATTCCTCCTTTCCTGAAAAAAATCTGCCACCTATTAATTTCCGTCAAGTGGATCTTCCCACCTATATCACACATTGAGTAGGCTCTCTATTAATGTCAACTTTTCAAATGTGAGTTGCAATCCAATTACAGTCTGAGCACTAAACGGTGACAACTCTTAAGAGTTTAATTTTTTCCCCCGGACCCTCCTGCTCACATCTCTGCCAATCTTGACTTTCTCTCACAATCTTCCTTGCCGCATATCATCCTGTTCTCTAAAGGTCTCAGACCTTTGGATGGGTTGAAATTTGAAATGTATTTTGAAACAGCTGTGTACTCCACTGTACAGCTGGAGTTCTCACTGGGCTGCTTCCTTTCAACTCAGTCTGAAAGAGGCGCTATTACAAATACTGAGGATAGGGTAAAGGTGGAGGGAAAACACACCAATGTAACTCTTATGTATACCTTTTACGAACTCTTGTTATTATTCTAAAATGTAGGTACAGTACACAGACACACACAGACACACACACACACACACACACACACACACACATACACGTGTATTTAGGAGAAGACATCTGTTCTGGCCTAGGCTTCCCCAAACAGCACGAGGCAGAGTCCTGGTCCCGACAAAACACCTTTTATTAAATGAATGTGAATTCCTCTCCTTCACATTCGGCAAGGCCTGACAAACAGTCTTTCAAAGGAATATTTATGACTACAGACCTTATCTATTTTGGAAAGCTGCCATGTAAATATTTTCCAAATGAGATGCTGGGCAAGGAAAGACTGGTCACAGAGTCTCTGAGCTGCATGGACAGATCTTCACACTCCTGAAACTAATCTGACCGAACTAATTATTTCCTGCAAAAACCCACTCCCCTTTTGCTCTTCTTTTATTTCCTATGGGAGGAACTAATCGCCTTTCACCGGTGTCTTTACTCCCAAGTCTACCCTGATTTCTGAGCTGTTCTTTTCTTCTGGCAGCTCTGCACTTACAGACACTGGCAACAGGCTCTAGCTGTTCCTCTGCCTCACTGCTGTCTAGCTCCGTAGGCACTTGATCACTGCCAGACGGCCTCGGCCCCGTCTCTACCTCCGATGCAGAGCCCTCGTCCAAGCCTTCCCCAGCCTCCAGGACTGGCCCATGCTCCTCCCCAACCTCCTCACTGTCTGACTCTGCTGGCAAGCCACAACATCCGATTCTTCTACCCCATCCTGGGTTAGGGTATCTTCAGTCCCTCGCGAGTTTTGTTCTTGGTTAGATTTCCCAACTTGTTTTTTTAACTGCTTTCTTTTTTAATTTTTATTTAGTTATCTGTTTACTCTGCTTCTACTAATCTGATGGTCTAAATTGAACAAATTCAAGAAATGGTGACTATGATTGTGCTTTTTTGCATTGTTTTTTGCATCTAGTTGAACTTACAGGTTGCTTTTTGTTTTACTTGGGATAAAAATGGTATGTTTTCCATAGTCTTCTCTTTATGTCCCTGCACACCAGTGGTGGGTTTCAAAAATTGTTTGAACCTACTCTGTGGGTGTGGCCTCTTTGTGGGAGTGGCTTGCCGCCCATGTGACCGGATGGGAATGGCTTGCTGCCCATGTGACCGGATATGAAGATGCCAACGACACTTGTCAGAACCACCTTAAATTACCTCACACACAGCACTGGCATGCATAAGAATATGATGTAAACTTGTTTTTTAAAAGGCATCTTTGGTTTGCGTTAAAACAACTTCAACACACGCAATGTTCTGATTGCACCACAAATGCAGTAGTCATCCTTACCTTTCACAGACGCACTGAGTTTTATACATATGAGCATGATAGTGTAGAATAATCATATCCAAGGACCAGTGGTGGGTTTCAAAAAAATTTGGAACCTCTTCTGTAGGTGTGGCCTGATTTCCGGGTCCACTGGTGGAACCTCTTCTAACCGGTTCGGTAGATTTGATGAACCAGTTCTACCGAATAGGTGCAAACTGGTAGGAACCCACCTCTGCTGCACACTGAAACCTGAGCTACAGTACAATGCTAACCACTGGGTGAACTCCAGGGCAGAAAGGTGGATTACTTCAAACTCAAAAGAGCATTTAAGGAAAAAAAAAACCTAGCTGTTGGAGTTGCCACTGAAAATGGCATAATCATGACAAATTTTCCACTCCTTGACCATATAATTTCATATAATTCACTACTACACCAGGTGGCAGCTGCTAGCTAACCTTGTCTGATAGTAAACACCTAAGTAAGCTCAGCCATAGTGCAGGCTTAGCAAATACACCACATACAGTACTGCACGTCTGCAAGGGAAGAGCAAAAATTACTGACACTGATAAATAACATGGTTAGTACAAAAGTCAGGACCTTTTGCTTTCTTAACATGGATGTTGTTATCTTCATTATTTCAAAACAGGAGGCGAAGGAGAAGGAGGGGGGTTTAAGCACATATATTTTAAAAGCTCAGATAATTATTAACAAATGGTTGAAACTCCATGAAAGAATAAGACAGCGTGGAAGGAATAATGCTATTTCTTTTTAAGAAATGGTAATTATTAGAGCTAAGTGAACTCCAACCTTCTGTTCTCTTTCAGCTCCTGCTGATGCTGCATTTATGTCAAGGGAATATTCTCTAGTTATTTCCTTTCAAATTAGCTGGTTGCTTGGAATACGAGCTGGCAGGCAGCGAAGTCAAGTATAAGTGCCTTGGCACAAAATCCAAGTATACAAACACATACATTGTGGATCCCTTTGAGGATTTGATTCAAGTCGCCTCCATCCTGCCATTTGTTTTAACACTGTACTGCTTATGGCTTAATGCTCCAGAGTAGGTCTATCCCACATTAAGAATCCCAGCTGATTTTACCTGGAAATTTTACCTTGAGATGACAGGCAAAAGGAGGAAAATATGCCTTTATCCTGAGCCTTCCAGGTCAGCAGAAACAAAAAAAACCAGATGAGTCTGTTCGCCCTGCAGAATAAGTTTTTACTGGCCTTGAATTAAAGAGAGCTAAAGATTTAGAAGAGCAGGGGTGGGCAATTATGGCCCCTTTGCTTCAACTCCCAGAATTCCTGAGCCAACATTCTATTAGTGAACCCTTGCTGGTCAGGGAATTCTGGTAGTTGAAGTCCACACAGCTTAAAGTAGCCAGGCCTGAGAAACTCTGCGTTAGAGTGAAACCCAAATGACATGACAGAAAGAATCAAACAACTGTACTGGGGGGGGAAGTCTAAACTCTCTGTCACTGATGTGATTTCAATCTTCCTATCATGGCTGGTCTATTTTCACAGTTGGGGATAAAATAACTACTTAGCACAAAGACCTCTTTATCCCTTCAGTGCAGCTTAGGAAACAGGTTTCCCTTTCAACACCCACCCCTCCCCACAAAAGAAATATCACTGAAGAAAGGGGTGCTATTATCTCTCCTTCCAGGGTTTCCTCATCTGGATTTTATTTTGATTTTGGGGATAGGATAGATGGATGGAAAAATAGATAGATAAATGATAGATAGATAGATAGATAGATAGATAGATAGATAGATAGATGATAGATAGATAGATAGATAGATAGATACTGTAGATGAGAGGAGGGGGGGCAGGCAGGCAGGCAGATTATAGATGGATGGATGGATGGATGGATGGATGGATGGATGGATGGATGGATGGATAGATGATGGATGATGGATA
The DNA here is from genome assembly GCF_051295495.1 of Thamnophis sirtalis. Classification (NCBI taxonomy): domain Eukaryota; kingdom Metazoa; phylum Chordata; class Lepidosauria; order Squamata; family Natricidae; genus Thamnophis; species Thamnophis sirtalis. Next base: position 21,497,213 of record NW_028261395.1, read on the forward strand.
GACAGACAGACAGACAGATGATAGAGAGTTGTCTCTGTGTGAAAATCACTTCATATGCTTTCCCCATCTTACTTCTTAGAGATCTCTTGTGCACACTTATTACACTGTACAGACCACAGAAACAGAACATCAGATCACCATTGCTTCCCTCCTACAGGTCACAGTTCAAACCCTTCAAGTACATTATTAATAAACTAGAACCAAACAATGATGCAGTACTGCATTTTGTGAGGAAGTAGCTCCCAATCATGACTATGCAATCAGCCACCCAGCCTGAAGCAGATTTTCACAAGCAATAAGAAACAACAAATCAATGTGCTAATATGAGAACCAGACCCTGCAACAAACCAGGATGTCTATTTTGCCACCAGAACTACTCCAAGGAGGTCACTAGAGGCCCCAACAAACAAACAAACAAACAAACACACACACACACACACACAGAATCTCAGATTGCCTCACAAACACAGTATGTATGTATTTGCTTGTAAGGAGGCTGAAAAACATACTGGTAAGTACCTAAACCTCTGCTTAAATTCCTGAAAGGTTACAATATTTATTTTTAAAAGGCCACTGTGGACATAATGACAGGCAGGGAACCAGGGAAAACTAGAAAACAATTGTATAATTTTTACTCTCATATTTTCTACTGTGCTACATTTTATATGAATGTGATTGCTGCCTTCCCCCCTGATTAGGACGAGCATGACATTTTCACTAGAAAACAAACCATACTCCAAGAAACTATTAATGTGTCCTGCTTCAACAGTTAACATTTTCTCTCTCCTTACACAAAACATATTCCCCAAATATTGATGTGTGAACGGAGTTTACAGACCTTTGAAGCTTAACTGGGTTCTTTCTGGAGTTGGCTTTGCTAGCAGTGTGGTCTCACTTGAAGTAAAAACCGCTACTACTCAAAAGCTACTCAGCAAAGGATGCCTCACTGTTAGATAAGCTCCCCGTTGGGAGAGCGAGTACGTTCAGAGAAGCGTTGTGAGAGTTTTGTTGGAGAACACACAAACCAGCATACAGAGACACTGAAGTTTAAATAGGCTTTTACTTTCATGAAAATAGAGGTATCACAGTCCATCAAACAGTCCAAGTCATACACGGATAAGACAGTCAGTCATCAATGTCTTTCAGTTAAGGGATAATCCAAATAACATAGTCCAGTATCATATAATCAGTCCGGTACACAAAGTTTGCTAACAGTTGCAAAACTTACAATAGCTCATGGCACTCAGATTAGATCAGCCCAGCATCTAACGAACAGAGAGAGAGCTAACAGTCATTCTGGCTCCCTCTTATGGCCGATTGAGGAAAACAGCAACCAATCACATTTTACAGTATGTTTTAAAGAAACAGGTATAGCATTGTTACATGATTTATATATTGCCAACCCAACCGTTAGAATTATATTCCTAACATCCATCTAATGCAGATTAAATGTCATTTTCTGTGAATGCTATTAGGTTTGAAGTACCCTGTGTAGCCTATTTGCCTGTAATGCTCCAATCCATCTGTTGAGCCCAGCTCCTTTGCTTTTCATAAAGTGAGCATTAGCACCCTGTAGTAGATCACATTTAGTCCGCAGGAGTGATATTTTCCTCCTAGTCTTATTCTATTTATTTATACTGGGATAAATTTGATGTTTTCTAATGGGTTTTTCTGTGTGATTACGAGGACTTAACGAAACACATCGTGAATAGCAAAGATTTTATTTGGCACATTTAAAATTGAGGTGAACCACACAAATCTCAGGATGGTATGTCCAAAATCCACCATTGGTCAATACTATCCATACCATTAGGACAAAATCAGATTGGGTCAGCAAAATAAGTAATGAGTAAGGTTTAGAGAATGGAGACTAGAATTATGTATGAAATCGTAACAGTGAAAACATGTAAGGCAAGAACAATGCCCCAGGGGGGCATTTGCCCAGGTTCGCCTGGTGCGCCAGTTGCGACCCTACCTGAACCGGGAGGCCCTCACAACAGTCACTCGGGCCCTTGTGACCTCTAGGCTGGAATACTGCAATGTGCTCTACATGGGGCTGCCCTTGAAGAGCATCCGGCGACTTCAGCTAGTCCAGAACGCAGCCGCGCGAGTGATTGTGGGTGCACCTCGGTTCACCCACATAACACCTATCCTCCGCGAGCTGCGCTGGCTACCTGTTGATCTCCGGGTGCGCTTCAAGGTGCTACTTGTCACTCATAAAGCCCTTCATGGTAGTGGGTCTGCGTACTTGAGAGACCGCCTTCTGCCAATTACCTCCCTGCGACCAATTAGATCACATAGATTAGGCCTCCTCCGAGTTCCATCTGCCAGTCAGTGCCGACTGGCAACTACACGGAGGAGAGCCTTTTCAGTAGTAGCTCCGACCCTTTGGAACGATCTCCCCGTGGAGATTCGTACCCTCACCACCGTCCAGACCTTCCGCACAGCCCTTAAGACCTGGCTAGTCCGTCAGGCCTGGGGACAAAGATAACTGTCCCCACCCGAATGATGAATGAATGTTGCTTACTATTTTACTTCTATGTATTGTTTGTGTCTATTGTCTGTATACCCCCCCCCTCATTTTATGTAAGCCGCCCTGAGTCCCCTCAGGGAAAAGGGCGGCCTATAAGTATTAATAAATACTCAAATACTCAAAGCAACATGGATGGAAATACGACATCCTTATATTTGTAAATGCTGAATAGACCAATTGTAAATAAGCATGGTGGTTATAATATTGAACTTTATATTCTAGTAAGCATGGCAAACACATTGCCAGGATGGTTACACTGTGTCCAGTTTTTAAATTTCTGTTTAATAAAAAAACTTCTTAATTTTAAAAAAAATGGGTCAGGTTTTCAGCTTCCTAGATTTTTTATTTTATTTTAAAGAGACTAAACGATATAAAAATCAGGGGAATAGATATGTTCAACATAAATAATTGATTTGATCTCATGGCTCTTAGATCTGCAATTGAAATGTATTCCCATACAGAGAGTTTGCAGACTGAATCCCTCAGTTGTTTAGAGCAGATGGCAGCGCCTTCTGTTTAGCGGCTGATCCCTGCCCTGGGCAGCCATTTTTGTCTTGAGATGCTGGGCTGCTATGTTCTCCCTTCGTTAGTTATTGCTGTTTTCTGTATAATCTAGTGAGGGTCCCATTCAGTCAATGATCTATGCTCAACCCTAGCAGCTCAGATGCCATTCAACACTTATCTTTTCCTTTGGGCATCCATTCAGCTTCTGCCCATGTATGCATGCCCTGACATCACCCTGCCAACAAAAGTGCAGGGTATAGTCAAGGCTATGGTTTTCCTAGTTGCAATGTATGGCTGTGAAAGTTGACCATAATGAAGGCAGAGTGCCAATGAATGGAGACCTTTGAACTATGGTGCTGGAGAAGACCCATGCAAGTCCCTTGGATTGCAAGGCAATCAAACTGCTCAGTCCTACAGGAGATCAACCCTGACTGCTCTTTAAAAGGCCAGAAACTGAAATACTTTGGCCACCTGATGAGAAGGAAGGACTCACTGGAGAAGAGCCTAATGCTGGGAACGATTGAAGGCAAAAGAAGAAGGGAATGGAAGACAATAAGGTGACTGGATGGAATCACCGAAGCAGTAGGCGTGAGCTTAAATGGACACCAGAGGATAGTAGAGAACAGAAAGGCCTGGGGGAACATTGTCCATGGGTTGCGATGGGTCGGACACAACTTTGCAACTAACAAATAACAACAACAAATGCATCCCCCCCCCTTGCTTTCCCCTCCTGTAATAGAGTATGTGCGGGACAAAGGGAAGAGAGGCTGCCCAGGAAACAATCAGAGAAGAGAAACTGGAGCTGCCAGTGATTAATGGTCAGAGGAAGAAACTTATAAAGGATCCACCATAACTGATTTGATGGTTAAAACTGGTGGTGAGAAGTTTGTACTTTCAGACTTGCAAGATTGCCGAGGTGACGCAGTGGTTAGGGTGCAGTACTGCAGGCCACTTCAGCTGACTGTTATCTGCAGTTCAGCGGTTCTAATCTCACTGGCTCAAGGTTGACTCAGCCTTCCATCCTTCCAAGGTGGGTGAAATGAGGACCCAGACTGTGGGGGCGATATGCTGACTCTGTAAACCGCTTAGAGAGGGCTGAAAGCCCTATGAAGCGGTATATAAGTCTAACTGCAATTTCTACTGCTAAGATTGTGTTAAAATCTGTTAATGTAGCCTTACAATACTGATTTTTTTCGGAGTATAAGTCACACCGGAGTATAAGACGCACCAAGATTTTGAAGAAGCAAATAAAAAAAAGTTTTTCGTGAAAGCGGGGCCGTTTTTTTAAAACAAAAAAGGGAATGAATAGCCTTTAGGAGGCTTATAGAGTGCTCCTGGGGACTGGGGGGGGGGGGGGAGGCAAAAATGAAAAAAAAAAGCCAGCCTGTTTTTTTGCATATTTTTGTTCTCCCCAGCCCCCAGGAGCACTCTAGAAGCCTCCTAAAGGCTATGCACGGCCATTTTTGCAAAGAGGGTGTGGTTTTGGGAGGCCCAAAATGCTGTACTTAGTGTATAAGACGCACCCAGATTTTCACCCTCTTTTTTGAGGGAAAAGTTGTGTCTTATACTCCGAAAAATATGGTAAGTAGAACTTCTTCCACTTTTGTTTCCTCTCTGATTTACCTAGGAGGACCAACAGTTCCCTGCCTACAATGCTACTATTTTTTTTCCCACTTCATTTTCCCCACATCTTTAAGTTGTAGCATTTAAGTTGTAGTTATTTTTGCAAAGCCAAACTATCAATTCTTTCTTGCTACAAAAATTCCATCTACCTGAAAGAATGAGCTGGCTTCTTGGTTTAATTATTTAGCAATGGAGAGAAAAGAAAAGAAAAAGAAAGGAAAGAAAATAAAAGAAAAGAATAGAAAAGAGAAATTAGGTCTTGTAGCAGCTCTCACAACCCTGTTCCCATCTCACTTCAATCCGGACTGGATTTGAAGAAATAGCTGGGAGCAGCATAGGAGACCAGTACACAATTGCCCTTAATACTGCATAGATCAAATGACACACACAATGTAGGCTCACACAGCCACTGTGAAACTGGGAGGTCTTGTAATTCAGATCTGACTTTTGCCTTGGGCACAAACAGAAGCTCCAGACTGAATGAAAGTAAAGGCATCCTTCAAATGAGCTTAACAACAGCCTGGCAGCTTGCTTGTTGGCCCTGCAGAAACAGTCTGCCATTGCAGGGGCATTTTCATTTCCACTTTGCAGTCTAGCATGGCTACTGTAATCATTTGAGATGCACCAAGAATGGCTAGGTGTTGCTAAAAGTATGGCTGAGTAGATAGAGTAGATAAAGAGTAGAAGAAAAACATATTATCAAGGAAAAAAGGCAGAAAGTATGTTTCAATTACACCTTTCTTGGTGATACCCTCATGTTAATTAATAAGGGGGGAGAGAGAAAGGGAGAGAGAGAAAGGGAGAGGGAGGAAGAGAGATGCTCAACTTTCAAGCAAAGAAGATATTTCAGCAGTAGTGGCATACGACCGGTACGCCCCGGTACAGGTGTACCGGTCCCTGCTGGGAGCACCAGGTACTGTTCCAGTACGGTGCTCCAGAGGGCCCACCTGCCCGCCCTCTTTACCTGTATTTGAGCCAATCAGGGCTTCTACGCATGCACAAGGAGCGTACGGTGCCTGCACAACGCTCCGCCGAGCAGCTGGAGCATCGCAGGGGGTAAGTACCCATGCATGTGCTGCACGCATGCATGTGGTGCACACCGGCCCCGTTGCACCGGGATCCGGAACCCAACACTGTACTGCAATCATTATGACACTGTTAGAATGAGTGCTTGATTGGGTTGGTTTCATTTTGGTTCTGTGAATGCAATTATGGAGAGAGAGAGGGAGGGAGGGAGGGGGGGAGGGAGGGGGGAGAGAGAGAGATGTTCAACTTTCAAGCAAAGAAGATACTGAGTAATTGATTGGGTTGGTTTCATTTTTGTTCTGTGAATGCAATTATGGAGAGAGGGGGAGGGGTGAGGGAGGGAGGGGGAGAGAGGGGGGGGGAGAGGGAACTGTCCCTGCTTTATGCAGCCCAGAACAAGACCTAGCTTGTACAAGTTTTAAAAAAGTGTCTCCATGAAACTGTTAATGTTATATCACTATGATCTAGGACACACACCTATTATAGTAACCTTTTCCACTGAAATTTCTATAGATTTCATGAAATAGAAATTCAGAACAGCTGATCAAACATCTTTGAATGGAAAACATTGCTATATAGTAAAGTGGGAGGAGGGGAGTGTTATTTATTATTTTATGCATGTCTATCCAGAAATGGTATTCAGCCAGTTCCCTCCGGTTTGGGCGAACCAGTAGCAGCAGCTGTAGGAGGCTCCGCCCACCTACCCCGATGTAATGCATGAGCACTGCACATGCACAGAAGGCGGTGCACATGTAAGTGAATCCCACTGCTGCTTCTATCGTATCTCTCATTATTTAATCTCTATTCAAATGATATAATCAGGAGAAATTGATATTTTCAAATGTGATGCACTTATATTTATTTGTATTCCTATGAGCACCAATGCAAAATAGGTAAAGTTGACAAAGCATGATTACCATAATGAATACAGTAACTGTAAAAGATAATTGCATTTTGTATCTAATAGCTGTCACAAATGAAAATAAATAAATAAAGAGCTGCTAATCTTTCTCTCTTTTGTGGATAATTTTCCCCATGTCTTATCTAATGTTTGCATTCCGAGAAGTGAAAAAGTAAATTATATGATTTTTGATCATCTTGGTACATAAAGATACATTTTACCCATAAAGTGGCTTGCTTTTAATGAAGTAACAGATGCATATTAGTTAGTCCCCAAACTTTATATGTACTGAAAACCAACAATAGCACTATGAAATGGGTTAGAGTATGAATGCTCAGTCAAAATCACTTTAGGTCATTCATTCATTCATTCATTCATTCATTCATTCATTCATTCATTTATTTGACTTATATAGCTGTCTATCTCACAACAGGTAATCAGGGATATCCACACAGATCTGTAGCTTGCATGCAATATTCTACAACTTATACCTTGTAGATTATGATGGGATTGAGGGTCCCCAACATACATCCCTGATGACCTTTCATGTAATTAAGTAGGATGATCATCAACATAACTGTTTTATATCAGAGGCATTTACTTTGAAGACTGTGTCACTGAAATGAAGTCAATAGACTTTGAATGCCCAGCATCGCTAGGAATTGGGTGGTATATACATTTAGTAAGTTATTTTCTAAGACATATGATTTTTTTTTCAATTCAATTCAATTCAATTTGAAGTTGTGGTACATATTTCCTATGTAGTAAGGAGCTTATCTCTAAAAATGAAACCAGGTTTAAACCACAATAATCAAGCAATGACCTGTGTTTTTGCAGGAAAGTTTTGCATTGGGAAAAAAAAAACTGCAGGGTGTACTCCTTCCACTTGCTAGAAAAGTCACTTTTTTTTTTACAGAGAAGTCAGTGGTAAAATAAAGATGTATTATTAGTGCATCACACCTATTGCTAAATCCTAGCACAGGGATTTACCAATTTCATGCTTTTCCTTAATCTTTTAAAGTGGAAACACTAAGTTACTAAAAATGTTTTGATATATACATACATACATTGATGTATGTATGTATGTATGTATGTATGTATGTATGTATGTATGTATGTATGTATGTATGTATCAGAGGTGGTATTTAGCTGGTTTGCCCAAACTGGTGGCTGGCCACACTTCCAAATTGGTCCTCCTTTCGCTGGTTGCTCACCCCGCCCACTAAAGGAGGGAAAATGTAGGCGACTGGTGAAGGGAGGGCGGGGTAGATAGGGAGAAATCCCAAAAAAATCCTACGTTTTCCTGTGGGCATGGCTTGGTGGGGGGTGTCATGTGACTGAGTGGGCATTCACACGACTGATGTCAAGTTGGCAATGCCCACTCAATCACATGACCCCCAACTTAGCCATGCCCAACAAAGCAGTAGCAAAAAATTTTGAAACCCACCAATGGTATGTATGTACTATATGTATATGAACTTCATATATATATATATATATATATATATATATATATATATATATATATATATATATATATATATATATATATATATATATATATATATATATATATATATATATATATATATATATATATATTAAGGAGGAGACCTGTGGCATAATGGCTAACACATTTGCCAAAGATGCAATACAGCACAGGTTTGAATCCCAGTAAGGGTATGGCTAGCTGATGAAAGCTAAATAGCTTGAAATAGATCTATACTAGTCTCCCTTTATTTATTTATCAGCACAAATTAAAAAAAACCATATATATATACTATGAAACCGCTTTCTGTTTTGTTTCTTTTATATTATTAGCTCTAATTATTTCTTAAAGATCCTGAATTCAGTCATAGAGAAATTGCTACATTAATTCCATCATAATATGCTTAATTTTCACTTGTGCCATCAAGTCATTTTAGTGACCATATCAATTTTTCCCTGAAGATCTGCCCCGAATCTGATCTTTCAAATCTTCCAATTGCTTGCAAGACATAATGCATTATTTTTTTACCCATCAAAAATTTTCCAAGCTTCCAAATTGTTGGGAGTAGAGGTGTTAAAACAAAGAAAAGGGAGAAGACAGGAACAGAGAAATGTGACAAAAGACTTACTAGGAAAAAATAATCAGATTTCTAGATATGGGAAAATATAAAGTAAGATAAGGGTTTTATTCCTAAATATGAAAATAAAATGTTGTGTCATTTGTAGACAATTTAAGGATAATTTAATCCAAGTTATAGAAAAATAGAGAGGGAACATGGAATATATCTACAATGGGAAATTACTGAGATTTTAAGACAGAATCACAAATTGGGGGCGTGTAAGGATGTATAATTACATAAAGATAATGAGAATAGCTAGGAATTGTAACCAGGTTTACATCTCGACCAAAATTAGGCTGGGGTGGTGGTGGTTTAAAGTACAATGACTATATATGTATACTTTTTTGTTCTATTTTTTTTTCAAGAAAGGATGTTAAAATGAAATATGTATATCGAAAAGGAACTATAAAAACCATCAACATAAAATGGAGCTTGCTCAGAAGCTGAAATACACTAAGTAAATGATAAGAGTGGAAGAAAAGAAGAGACGCAAGGGAAGACGAAAGGAATAGGAGAGAGGGCAAGGAGAGGGGAAGAGGAGGAGAGAAATGAGGAGTGGAAAGGGGGAGAGGAGAAGGAGAGTGGAAGAGGAAGTAGAGTAGGGAAGGATGACGGAGGGAAGAAAGGAGATAGGAAGTGGGAGGAGAGAGAGGGAGAAGAAAGTGATGGATAAGGAGAAACATGGTGTATGGAGAGCAGAAGAGCTAAATAATTGTGTTTTGGGAGTTGATGGTAAGATGAATTGATGTAAACATTTAAGAATACAAAATGATGTTGGCTATGTAGTAGTATACATGTGACTATATGTTGTGAAAATGGAAAAAAAAATACAATTTAAAAAAAAAACTTTTCCAAGCTCACTCAGGAAGAGTTTTCTGAGAACTGTGAAAGGATCTGGGAATGGCATTTGCAAACTGGCTCTGGGATGGAGTTGAAGAGAGTCCAGGTGTCAATCACATTCCCAGATGGGTAAACCTCTTTCCCCTCATGAAGTTAAGCAAGATCCTTTCAGTTTTTGTCTTTATAACCTTTAGGAAACTAAGATGGATCTGTTATCATGCTTAAAGTAGTGCTTAAATATGATTAAACTACTAAATAAGTAGGAATAAATATTGTAACACAGAAAGTTGTACTTCTACTGCAAAGGATCTGTTTCAAATGTAGCAGCCACAACAGCTATTGTGAATACATATACAACCTTCCTTTGGGTCAGAATAATCAACCTCATTCAGCAACCTAAGCTATGGCTGCTTATCTCTTCTTTTTAAACAAAGTTGACTTTTCTTTGAACCACTGAGCAAAACCTACCAACAATTCTCAGACAGTTTTCCAACCTAGCTTTCTACAAGGTGTTGTGCTGACATAGATACTAGTTTACATGATGAATAGTTCAGTTCAATGTCTAGTTGCTAAGTTTAATGAACTGATGCATTCCATTGAAGTGGTCTCTGTAATGTAAACTTTATCCCACAAATGAATAATATATTTGTATAAACATATTCCACATATTTATAGTCAAACCTTAAATTAACCCCTGTCTTAATCTAGGCAAAGGTGCATATCATTAAGCTATCAATCAAAAATCAATTAACACTATTCTCTATCCCAGAATAGAATGCACAGAAATGTAGCTCTAAATATAACCCTAATGTTACAATCTTATTCATGACTAAAATTATGTCAGGTCAATGAAATTCAATACAAATGCTTGCCTTCATAACAAATGTTTCATACAAAAATGTGTTTCTTTACTGATTCTATTACGGTATTTAGAATTGATTTTTGCTGATCATTAACATTATTCTCCCATGTTGCATTATTGGTTTTTTTAATGGATTATTATAGTTTTTTTCTCCTGCATCTGTTCAAAGAATTGGCATGAAAAGGAGCCCAGAAAAATAAAATAGAAAGCAAATTAAAAATAAAATGGTAACATAATACATTAATTGAATAATAAATTTCCATGTAATGAACAGTGTTAGGAAAATAAAATACCCAATTTAAAAAGATGTCTAGAAAATACTTTTTGAAGTAAAGGACCAATTGCCATTCTAAATGTAGCAGGTTCCATAATCCACTCTAAAAAATGAGGTGGGGGGGGGCTTTATTTCAAATTACTTTTCAATTACAAAGAAATTGAATTGTTCATGTTCTTTTAATCTAATACCAACAGTCTCACCAAGTTCTCTTGGCTGCTTTCCGTCAGTGTTTATGAAGGTTACAGCAGTATTTTCCTACTTGTAGATATAAATCATATTTATAGTCTCTCTCAATTACTTGAGCTGTTCAGGAATGTTCTACAAACAGTGGGAATATATTATGTGGCTTTACGAGCAACTGTTTGTTTAGAAATAAGATACGTATTATGGCAGAGGATTCTTCTCAAAAAACCTTATTTACAAAGTCTCCTTTTCACATGCTAACGAGCTTGCTGCAATTATTTATGCCTTCATTTCAACAGGCTTATCCTTTGCTCCAATCTCTGACCAACTCCGAGCAGTTTACTGTTGTACGACAATTAAATAACACAATAACAAACATGCGTAGCGAATCTAAAACTAACAAACATTAGCATCATTAAAGATAATAAGTCTCTTCCAATGCCAAGGATACAAATCATATAAGGAATACAGGCATGAAGGAGGAAATTATTTCAACTTGTATTCCATTCCTACCTTACTCAAATAGTCATGTTTTAATTGCTTTTCTAAATCTCAATCGGGTTGGTCAAGTTGGATCTTCAGAGGCAGGGAGGGCACTTCCAGAGAAGAAAGTCATCCAAGATTACCTCCTCCCAAAGAATTATATAGAATACATTCCTTATAAGAGAGGACTCAACAGAAGTGTAAGGACCAGCCTCTCACCCCTTCAAGAAAGTATAGACTCTCGAAACTTTGTATTTCAAAAAGAACCTTTTATTGAAAAGGGGTGAAAGCAAGCCAAAATTCAAAGCAGGACACGCAGGGCATCATACAACAAGAATAAAGGAAATTAGGAACTCCACCCCACAGTCCGATGTGGATTCTGACAATCCGCAGGTGTAAACAGATAAGAAGAATTTCTCAGGGCCATCTTCCTGCATTGCAATCCACATGGCCCTCCATCCCCCTTCATTCTCCAAGTGGTGAGAACTTTCCAGGCATCTGAGGCACCAAGAATGGTTATAAATCAGGTGAAAGGTTATACAAAAGGACAACACAATGAATAGACTACTTAAGATACAAAGAAAAGAAAGAGAAACTAAATGTATCAAATCCGACCCCCCACTTCTTTTGCTGAAGATTGGCAGATACATGGATCTGACAGGACGCTTTGTTTTCGCCATCAAATTAGGTGAGTAGAAACCATTGGGATTGAACAGTGCAACAAACATACATGTCCTGGGCCATGAAGAACTTCAAAAGTGCAAACCAGCACCTTGAATTAAACCCAGAAGCCAACTGACCACCACTGCATCTCCCAAATATCTGCAAACTGCTGAAAGAGTTGCTTTCTGGACCAACTGTGTGTTTCAAGGACAGCCTCACGGGAAGGCTGGACATTCACAGGATATACAAGTGGTCCTCGACTTAATGGTGCAATGGGAATAGTTTTCTGGTTTAAATCATTATAGTTGTAAGTTGAGGCACTCATGTGACCAGATCTGCTTTTACAACCCTTTTCATTTATTTATTTAGTTTGTCAAATATGTACGAGATAACAGGGATAAGTATAAACATGGACATGAACACAGGAAATGGGTATGAATAAATGGGGACAGAAGGACAGGGACACTAGGCACATTGGTGAACTTATGAACTTATTATCAGGACATGTCATAATATCGGGAAAACACGGTAGTCATTGACAGGCAGGACGTTGTAGCAGACAATTTGTGTTCTACGCTTAGGTCAGACTGAAGGCAGCGTAGTTCTAGGTTGTCCAAGCCCAAAATTTCAAGCCTGGTGGCATAAGGGATTCTATTGTGAGCACACTTCTCGTGAAATACTTCTGGACTCACTTGATTGTATTAATGTCCAACATACAGTGTAGATTCCAGGCAGATGAATTTATGCTACTTTGCAGTGCATCACTGCAGTTGTAGGTGCTGATCCATTTTTACAAATGGATGATTTTTGCTGAAACCAAAAACCGGCAAAAGAAAACAAAAGCATTACAATTGTGATCATGTGAGCCAAGGACACTGCAACTGGTCATAAAAGCAAGCCAAGTACCAAGCTCCAAAAATGCACTCATGTGATTTAGGTTGGGTGTACATGACACAACATTTCATGAAAGATGGAAAAGCTCTCTAGGCTGTATAGAACCAGTTCCAGGTCTGTTATAATTACAAACAGTTGTTCAGCAATTGACTGTAAATTCAGGATTGCTTGTAAGTTGCATCTCATTTTCATGCCAAGTCAAAGGGAAGGAAAGCATCCTTAGACAAGTTTTTACACTGAGCGCAAAGTGCTCAGTGTAAAAACATTTCCTTCTCCACCCTTTGCCTTGAGGTTCATCTTTTAAGAGATCTAAGAAGGGGGATGTTATGCCCTGAAACATACACTTAAACCCACAAACTTGTCAAATCTGGCTTTAGCTCCCTAACACTGCATTTCTCCTATGGAAAAATACTTGCCAAAATCATCAAAAATGTAGATACTCCATCTGCTGGCGATAAATTATCAGCTGCTTCTGGGTTTAGCTATGTGCCTGAATAACAACTACAAATCACTTCAAAATGATCTTTAAGAAATAACAACTTGTTGATTAGTTGCCAAGCAGCATCTGCTCAGCAATGCAAGAACCATTCTTTTTTCCCCTCCCACTCTCTTATTCGTCTGCATGTTATTGATTTTGTATCAATAATATGCAGACATATATTATGGCCTCTGGCATAAATTATAGTAAGTTCTCTAAGGATCTCTCTTGTCAAATTATGCTGGCTGGATGAGTGGGGATGCATGTCTTTGTTTATATATCCTTGTCTTTATCTCTGTTGATGTCCATCCATCCATCCACCCATCCACCCATCCACCCATCCATCCATCAATCCATCCATGGCTGGGGAATTCTGGGAGTTTAAGTCCACAAGTTGCCACGGGTTGGAGACCACCTGCCTGCCTGCCCCATCCATCCATCCATCCATCCATCCATCCATCCATCCATCCATCCATCCATCCATCCACCCAACCACCCAACCAACCACCCACCCAGCTATCTATCTATCTATCTATCTATCTATCTATCTATCTATCTATCTATCTATCTATCTATCTATCTATCTATCTATCTATCTATCCAAGGTGGCACAGTGGTTAGAATGCAGTATTGCAGCCTACTTCAGCTGACTGCTAGCTGCAGTTTGGCTGTTCAAATCTCACCAGGCTCAAGGTTGGCTCAGCCTTCCAACCTTCCGAGGTGGGTAAAATGAGGACCCAGATTGTTGGGGGTAATAGGCTGACTCTGTAAACCGCTTAGAGAGAGCTGCAAAAGTACTATGAAGCAGTATATAAGTCTAAGTGTTATTGCTATTCATTTCTGCCAAAAGTTCCTTTGTTACTCTAGCCCCAAATCTGTAAAACCTACCTTGTAATATAAATTTTCTGACAGCTGAAATTTTAAACATCACCTATTTTCCACCACAGCCCCATCATTGTATTTTTATATACAATTACATAGATATAGAAAAGAAACAATGGCAGATACATTGACATCTCAGACATGGTGTGAGATGACATCCACCGGAATACAGGTGCACATCCAATCTCACACTCCCTGGTGCTTAGTTTTGTTTTGTTTTTGTCCAAACATATGGATAGATAGAATCATCTCTCAGTAGTTTAATTGGATAATTAAGAGATTTATTAGGTGAATTGGGAGCTTAATTCCCACCAATAACATGTGGTATCCTCATTGGCTGCTGTTGAAATTCTAGCTCATTACCCTAAACTGTGTGTTTTCACTCAAAAAAACAATTGGAAAGCTTCCTCATAGACCATTCCATCCCTGGTCTTCCTTGAAGCCATGATATCAAGATGAATCTCTTATGGTGACCTTCCACCCTCTGCCTTTCCTTACTTACTTATTTATCAACAGTATTTATCAATACTTTCTTTAATTACCTGCCCTGGATATTCAAAAGCATTGTTGTGGTCCACCGGGGCCTGTGGAGCTGCAGCAGAGTCAGATAGTGAGGAGGTTGGGGAGAAACATGGGCCAATCCTAGAATCTGGGGAAGGCTCAGACGAGGGCTCTACATCAGAGGCAGAAAGGGGGCCAGGGCCATCTGGTAGTTATGTGCTGCCTCTGGAGCCTCCGGAGTCTGACATCAGCGAGGCAGAAGAACAGTGTGAGCCTGTTCCCAGTATGTGCATGCACAAAGCTGCCAGAAGGCAAGAACAATTAAGACAAAAAGGGTGACTCAGGAATAAGGCTTGGAGATTATTGGCTCCTCCCATAAGACATAAAAGAGGAGCAAACAGGTGAGCCTTTGCAGGAAGCAATTAGTTCATCTAGTTGATTCAAGCTCTGAGAAGTCCTGTTTGACTCTGTGCTACATTTGGCCTTGCACAACTAATTGGCAATTAGGTCTCTGGCAGCGTTTCAAGGGAGATAAAGGTAGGTGCTTATCAATGTTACCCTGAAAGACTATGGTAACTTGAGAAGACATCTGTCGGAATCTTCACAGACTGTTTGTGAATCATTAGGAGCTGTGAATGACCAAAATTCACAGCCATCTAAATAAAATAGGGTTTGGGGGAGTAAGATTGTGATTTATGCTTTCTCAGGAAGCCTAGGTCAGAATAAGCATATACGAGAAGACTATAACAAAAATGTCAACAAATTAAGGGGGTGGGGGAAGCAAAGTGTTCTTTTAAACAAGTCCAAATACCATTACAATTCATTGAAGGTATCTATCTAGAGCTCAACTTGTCTCTCTTTGATGCCAAGATGGGTTTCTTTTGCATCACAGTAACAATGAATGAGAAAGGAAAACAATTAAGACCAGATGAGTCCCTGATATCCAGAGAACCCATCCTCTTCTAATTGGCAGCAAGAATCACAAACAGACAATTCTTATGCACGGGAGCATCAAGAGGATGAAATGCTTCCTGAAGTTTCTGCTGACTCTCAACAGAATATTCTCTCTCGCATTCATTCATCAAGCTTGCATAGTCATCAAAGCCTGAAGGAATTTTTGGGTTGCAGCCATGTTGTAAATGAACCCATACCTGTTATTATGTAGTGGGAGACATTTAAGTAGCATCCAGATTGCTGAGGATAACAGCTCTTCCATTTGTGCTGTAATAAAACACCTATTGATTTTAATGGTACCATTCAAACAACACTTACTACTTGACATGAATAAGAATGGTACAATCTGGATACATTCAGTTTCCTGAAAATGTTGTACTTCATTGCCCTCTGATATGCTCCAATCTTTGTTTCAAATTCAGTTAGTTTTTTAAAACAACAACAACAAACCCCCTCCCCTGCAATTTCCTCAATTTTAGCCACTCCATAAATTTTAACCAGTACATCAGTATTGCCCCTATGAGGATAATTTATCTAGATTTACAAGGGCTAAGGTTCAAGAAACACTGACATCCTTAAAGAGTTTTAGGAAATGGTTTTGTTCCAAAGCTATCAACTATGTGGTTCTTTTTGGGAAATGAGACTACTGACTGGTTTTATTGTAGTCAGAAA
Organism: Thamnophis sirtalis; assembly: GCF_051295495.1. NCBI lineage: Eukaryota > Metazoa > Chordata > Lepidosauria > Squamata > Natricidae > Thamnophis > Thamnophis sirtalis. Next base: position 21,513,597 of record NW_028261395.1, read on the forward strand.
GAAGTGTTTGAGATGAGACTAATGTGCATTACTCTAGCACAATGCCACAGATTTTGGAACTATGAAACATAAAGATATACACTACATAGACAATTTCAAGAAGAATTTTACCCTTAAGGTGAATGTGCACCCTTTTCTATGTCGCACAATTCTTTATGAGCAAAAATTCTTGTCATGCCTCCTGAGTCATGTGCTAATTTTACATGTGGTGTTGTTTTTATAAATGCACCGCAATGTCAATTGATATAAATGATGGCAAAGCCAACAAAACTTAACTTGATCATATGGTTTAGTTCTTAGGAGTGCTAAATGTTTTGTGTAATTTGGAATTAAAAGCGAATACACCAAGTTGGAATCAGGAAAGAAGTTTGCCTCCAAGCCTTGTTGGAAACTACATATGTACCATGTTTCCTGGAAATTATCACTTACCCTGAAAACAAGCCCTAGCCCAATTTTCATGCCGGTGCCTAATATAAGCCCCACCCTATAATAAGCCCTAGTTAAGCTCCTCCCACCATCTTGTTGTATGAGTAGGATGAGGTGCAGGCAGAAAAATCAAGCTAGGGTGAAGGTGGGGGTAGAGCTGCCCCATTTACCTTAGTCCTGCAGTCAGACCTCCCATGCCCCGACACTTGTCGCTGCCTGACTTCTTCAGGTGCTGATGCTCTAGGCAAGATGCCACATGGCTTATGGTGCCAGTGCCAATGTTTGCAATAGAATGCTGCAAGGTTCGTTGCACTGATGCTCATGGCAGAAAGCCATGATGCTGGTCATGCCAGTGCCAACATGCACACACTGTTACCATGCGGCCTCCTGCAGCACCAGCATGATGAGCCACATGGCGTCCTGCTGCGAGAAGTTGGGCAGTGGCATGACAGGTGTTGGGGCATGGGAGGCATGGATGTGGTGGTCCTAAGATAAGCAGGTAAGACATCCCCCCAAAATAAGACATGGTGCTTATTTTGGGGCCAAAAAGAAAATAAGACCTGGTCTTATTTTCAGAGAGCATTTGTTCATTGAATGTTTTCTTGTTTGCCTAGTCCACACTTGACTGCAAATTTGCAGTCAGACATGGGACTACTTGTAAACTTGAAGACAATTACATTAGGAGCAGTTGATAATCAAAAATGCTGGATGTTCAGGTATTGTTAAAGATCAAAGATTCCATGTGGTTCTCATGGAAAGTAAAGTGGTTGTGCCTGGACATCCATGAAGAGGCAGCTGAGATAGCACTGAAAGCAACCACACAGGTCTTCAAAAAGAAATGGCTGCTTTAATGATCTCATGCTGCATTCACACTAACCATCAGGCCTGCAGCCAGTTCCTTTTGGGATCTTTGGCCTGCCACACTAATATTCTATTATACAATGTTGTTTCATTAGTGGGGAATTGGGAGGGGGAATAGTAAGGAGTAGAATGTGATGTTGTCAAAATAAAATTCCTTTCTAGAATCCAAGTCATCCTTTGTCTCTACATCTCTGCACCTGACTGGAACGGGATGGGTGGAACTGCCAGCATGGCAGTGGAAGATTGGACCATGTGATGGACCTGTGGGTGTGGGGGCAAGATTATGAACTTTCAATTGGGTGGGGAAAACCGGGGAACTTTCAGATTCGGGTTTTCCCCAGATGTGCCAACATGACTCTCTTAATAAATTGGAACTTTGAGCAATACTTTGCCTTGGACTCTGATTTAATTTTGGATGTTATTTGGAACCCTGACACTAACATACAGTGTAGAACACTGCCAGTGAATGCTCTTTAGATCCCTAGGGATGCTGAAGAAATTCTGAGATTGACCAGGTCTGCAATCGCTTTGGACTTTGAATTTGAAATCAAGTTGCTAAACAGTTTCTATCTCATATTAATTTGTTCATTCTATGGTGGCTTTGGATCAGGAAACCCATAAGTGATGCTTTGGGAATTTGCTGTGAAAGGTGGAACAGAAACATTGATATTGAAGGAAATAAATAATAAGTTACTCTTTTATAAAAGTGTTAAATATATCAGTAAGCTATAGAGTTCTTCCTGTTGCAACTTAACCACAAAAATATAACCAGTAAACACAATACACGGTGACTTGCTAAAACTCCCTGAAAAACAGAAACATAAGTTTGAGACAAGGCCACCATTTGGTGAGCTAGGAACATCTGCCACCTAGGGTGAAACAACAAGGAGACACAGATGAGATAACTGGGTTTCTGCAGGAAGGGTCATGCTGATCCTAGTAGTGTAAAATGACTTAAAGGAATGACTTAGTACATGGGGGGGGGGGTTCTTAGGCGTGGCTTGAGATGTTTAGGGAGTATAAAATGTATAGCTTGAAAACTGCCTTTTGCTTTCCTTGTACTCAGTCCATTTGGGAAGGGACTAGGAGGCCCTACTTGCAACCGCTTTTTCATTTTTCTTCAATCAACCTTTGAATTGTGAAGCAGATATGTTTCTGTATTGTGAGGATTAAATTAATTGGTTTTTACATCTCACAATATGTACTGAAAGGTCAAAAAGATATGACGCCTGCCTACATTGTATCATATACATTCTTTCAAATGCATTTCCATATTTGATTACAAATATATCTCATTATATTAATTCTCCACGTTCATTATCTTCCAGAAATATTTGCCATTTAATTACTTAATCAAGTCTGCATTTCCCTACCTTCCTGAGAGGTGGAAGGCATACCTTTTTAAATATATAAACTTTTTTTAATACACTCATTAAGGATGGAAGGCACTTATCTTTCCTTTTTTGTTGAAGAATAAATTGAAACAGTGTGTCCAAAAGACCATCAATGTTTCCCCTTATAAAAATGTCAGGGGAGGAACATTTCCCAAAAGATTTACTTGGCTTTTAAAAAGGTGTAAAGGGAAGATATTTCATTTGGTTCTGTTTCCAAAAGAAATATGGCCCTAGTTTTTAAAGAGCTCTGTAATTCTCCCTGATTGAAGTTTATCAACTAGAAAAACATCTCAAGGTAACTTTCTAGTAGATCTACCATTTAAAAAAAAGAGTGAGGACTTAGAGAATAATGTTTTTAGGACTGGGTAGATAAACCAAATCACAACCATTTATTATCATACAAACTGAAGCAAACATCCAGATGTTACATAAAGATATAGATTAATATTGACAAAAATTAGATGCAGTATTCTAGTAAGACCACACCTAGAGTACTGAATCCAGTTTTGATCACCACACTATAAAAAAGATGTTGAGACTCTAGAAAAAGTGCAAAGAAGAGCAACCAGGATGATTAGGGGACTGGACTCTAAAACATATGATGAACAGTTGTAGGAACTGGGCATGGATCGTCTAGTGAAGAGAAGGACCAGGGGAGACATGATAGCAGCCTTCCAATATTTGAGGGACTTTCACAGAGAGGAGGGGGCCAAGCTATTTTTCAAGGAACCCAAAGGCCAGACAATGAATAATGGATGGAAACTTACCAAGAGATTCAACCTAGAAATAAGGTGGAACTTTCTGATATTGATAATAATCAACTAATGGAACAGAAATTGACTTCGGAAATTGTGGGAGCTTCATCACTTAAGACTTTCAAGAAGAGACTGGACTGCCATTTTTCAAAAATGATGTAGGGTCTTCTGCTTGAGTGGGAGATTGGACTAGATGACCTCTAAGGTCCATGTTAATCTGTTAAGTTTGAGTCATACAAGTCTAAGATGATGAAACTGAGTCTAAGTCTCAGGGCTTCAGATGTTTTGAGCAGTGGTGGGTTGCCAATTTCTTTTACTACCGATTCGGGTGTGCTCCCATACATGCTCATTCACGACACTTCTGCGCATGCACAGAAGTATCTGGGTGAGTGGGTGAAGCCTCCCCCCACTGCTACTACTGTTCACCCAATCCGGGCAGAACCAGAAGCAATCCACCTCTGATTTTGAGGATGAAACTATTCATAAATGAGATAATACCAGTGTGCTGACAAGGAAGGCAGACAGGGAAAAATCTGAACCATCCCCCTAGATTGCAAGAACACAAGTGAGTGGTCAGCTGAGGAGACTCAAACTTACACTACAATGAACAAGAACATACATTCAATTTTGCAGTTACTATGATAGTTGGATGAGCAAGCACAAAAACAGCCAGGAAAGCAATTGAAGCCTGGGAAACAGGCCCCTTCATCAGTCAACGGGAGTGCTGATTTAGCACCACTCATATATTTAATAGGTGAGGGCTAGGCAGCACAAGGAAATAGCAGCCAATGACAATAGCTAGTTGTTAACCCCCCAATCAACATCTAAAAAGTCACACATAACCTGGTACCACATAAATACCATGCATAGAATAGCCCAAAGCACACACACTGCTAGAGAGAAGTTCCTGGAGGATGAGTTCCAGCATAAGTCTGAAAACTCAGAAGACCAAACCTCTGGATTTGGTGACTGACTCAGATTGAATCCTAATGAAAATGTGCTCGTTTGCCTTGGACTTTCATTTCTCTGAAAAGCTTCTTATATGTTATAGGAGAAAAATTCAACAGGGACTTTATGACTCAGCCATGATCCATATACAGGTTGTTCTCCTTTTACCCTGTTTTCCTGAAAACACGACCTACCCTGAAAGTAAGTCCTAGCTTGATGTCCACATGTACACCCAATATAAGCCCTATCCCCCAAAATAAGCCCCAATTAAGACCCCGACCACTCCAGAGTTCACGGGCAAAAATTAAGCTAGGGTGGGGGATGGAGAATTGGAGCTGCCCTACTACTTACCTTTGGACAGTTGTAGCCAGGCCTCACACACATACCTGCCTCACTGGCCCATTTCTTCTGCAGTTGGCAAGGTTGGCAAGGCTTTCCTGAAGGCCTCTGTAGCTGATAACGAAGCTCTGGATCGATCCAGAGCTCTGTTATCAGCTCTAGAGGCCTTCAAGAAACCTTGCTGGTAGCAGAAGTTCCTGAAGGCCTCTGACAGAAAAAAAGAGGCCAGGGGTGACACGTGGCCTCCTTTTTGCTGTCAGAGGCCTTCAGGAACTGAGGCCAGGGGTGACACGTGCAAGTGAGGTTAGTCAGTGGATGGCATCCTCCAAAAATAAGACCTGGTGCCTTTTTGGTGGCAAATATATATATATATATATATAACACAGGGTCTTATTTTCAGGGAAACATGGTAGCACTGAGCACATTGGTGATTCTGGAAGTATTTTTTCAATTATATTGAAGAAATGCAAGGAGTAAAGAACAAAGAAATGATCATATGCATAAAGGAAGCCTACTGTCAAAATGAGGAATTGGATCAACTGCAAATTACCTTTCTTTAACTGTCTTGGTTACATTATACATTTTAATGCAGCATTTAGGAAACTTAAAACAATGTTGATGCATGTACTCTTGTCACTTCTAAAAATGCACCATATTATACACCATAATTAGCGGTGCCTAGGGAATTAAGTAGAGTCATTATTCCATGCATTTTTAGCAACCATTTAACAGATTTTATTTTTCCTTTCAGAAAATGTTCTTTAAATCCTGAGCGTTATTTAAAAGTAGAAAGACCACACCATTGTATTCATCTTATATTATTAGTTTCTTTTTACTCATAGAACTTGTGTGAAATTTTAAGAGAAGAAAGTTTGAGGGAAGCAAAGTCATGAGATTCAGTTACCAGGTGCAACAGAGAAATTTTATTTTAAAAACTATGGCCTAATTGCTAAAAATTATGCGTATCTATATTGATAAGCTACAATATGGAAGAGAATTTCTAAATGACAATGACAAGCCCCAAATTACTCAATTATTCAGAATAAACAATACAAATGAGGCAGTTGTTAGCTCTGCATCTTATAACAATGGATTCAAATAATTTTATTAGAGAATGTTGGAAAACAATGTTGGACTAGCCTGATCTCAGAATTAAATTCATGAAATACTTTTTGCAAACTTTGTGAAGAAAACTTCAGTAACTCTATAAAGACTATTTCTTGTTCTTATTATCATATCATGTTTCTCCATTTACATTCAAGAATAATTTCAAGCTATTTATAGGAAGGTAAAAAAGGGGGATGCAGTGGCTCAGTAGCTAAGATGTTGAGCTTGTTGATCAGAAAGATCAGCAGTTCAGTGGCTCGAATCCTTAGCGCTGCATAGCGGAGTGAGCTCCTGTTACTTGTCCCAGCTTCTGCCAACCTAGCAGTTCGAAAGTACATAAAAAATGCAAGTAGAAAAATAGTGACCACCTTTGGTGGGAAAGTAACAGCTCTCTGGGTGCCTTTGGCATTTAGTCATGCCGGCCATATGTCAAAGGAGACGTCTTTGGACAACACTGGCTCTTCAGCTTAGAAACAAGATGAGTATCACCCACCCCCCTAGATTTGGGAATGACTAGCACATATGTGCGAGGGGAACCTTTACCTTTATTAAAAAATTCCTTGACATCTCAAGCCAAGAATACATGACAAGAACAGACTCTAATACCAGAAAATACCAGCTATAGGAATCCCAATCTTCAAGAGAGACATAATCCCTTTTGCCTGACACAATTCTTCCCAACATCTCAACTTTTTAAGACAAGAAACATACTTAGAGAAGTATTTCTCAGTTACTTAACTAACCTACCCACACACACAGTGTGGGCAAAAAGGAGTGTGGTGTCACGATTCCAACTGTGTCCTGTTTGAGACAGGGGTCAAAAATTTTAGCAAGGCATTCTCTGCCTGGTTGCTAGGTGGGTGTGGCCATAGTGGGCATGGCCTAGTCGGCTTCCTGCACCACAGGGGGCATTTTTGACCTCTCCAGGCTCTGGAGGCCCTCTGGAGGTTGGAAATGGACCCATTTACGGCCTTCCTGAACTTCCGGTGGGCCCATTTTTCACCCTCCCCGAGCCTACACGTGTGCCCTGAACTTACCTGCCTCCAAAGCAGGCCACATGGGGACTCCTGGGATGGGCGGGGTGTGCGGGGCCAACCAGGAATGGGATTTAGGGGTTCTCCGAACTGCACAGAATCTTAGCTAGAGGTTCTCCCGAACCTCTGCCAACCCCCAGTAGCCCACCACTGTTTTGAGATGTCAATAAACATATTACAATTTTTAGAGGGACAGAGTTACAAAGCTGGCAAATGAGCACAATACAGTTTTTTAAAAAAATCTCTCTTAGTATGTGTTCACAAAACATAGTTATATACTCCCTACAGATCTTTCTTTTCTGTCAGCAGGAGAGTCAGGGGTTAGGCTGTAAGGCGAGGTCCACAAATACTCAACTTTAGATCCATGGGATCTATGGAAGTTAAGAGCCTTTTTGGACAAACTCAGCCGATCACCCAGGCTGGTTATCCTGAGGATAAAATTTGAGGGATGGACATAATTTTGAGCTCCCAGTCATAAGAAGGACTACAAATCATAAACATGAGAAGACTGTAGGAAGAAAAAAGCCAAACTATAAGATAACTTCCTGTCAACTCACATAGTCTTTTTAATAAATGACTTGAATAGAGTTGATCTTTGGCTCAACCCAAACTGTCTGCCAGTCAAAAGAAAGAGGTAGGTTAAATTCCTCGACCATAAATTGATGAACCTGACTGCCAAGCCAGTGAAATGCATGGAATATTTCACATAAATATTAAGAAACTTCCTCTGAATGACTAAGAACACTGAGTGTTGAGTGTTAGAGTAAATAGAAAGGCAAGGTACAAATTCAATAATAAATAAAACTAAATGTTTGGTCCCTTTCAGTAAAACAGAGAATATCACTATTTTTCTTCATCTGAAAAAGGGAATCTGGGAACCATTAAGATCTATAAGTTGGTTTCCAAAGTACAATTTCAAGAAATGTTACTCTTCCTTCTTCCTTGGAACATATGACCGCTGTGAAGACTTCACCAAATACTGTACATTGTGTATCAAACAATGTGCTACGTCATCTATCCCTGTGGACAGGGCACTGTCCAAGCTGTCCTAGAGGGAGAAGTATAGATTATGAGAAAAATTCATATCATTTTCTTTTTGCAGCGATTCAGTATTTGCCACAATGTCTACCTCCAGTCTCAGCATATCATCTTGGAAGTCCTAGGCTATTTTTACAACAGTCTACTGCACATCTTCTTTCAAGTCTGAAGATTTCTGACCACTTTCCTTTGTCCATATTACCCCTATGTTGGTCGCCCACACTTTCTTTCTCATGTCCATTACAAGCAAACAAAATGGAAGAAGAGGAGAGGGATTAGCCAATAAGACAAAGTTGAAGGTCATCTCAACTATTTCCTAGGCCAAAAAAACATTTTGGGGAATTCAAGTGAGAGGTACAGTCAATGATCTTTATAGAAAAATGTCAAATAAATGTGATAAACAAAAAATAAAAGTTGCAGTGCCCAAAGCCACCAGACATGATGATGGGCATAATATATGGAGTTATTACCAGGGTGTTCTGACAGGATCTGGAGAACCAGTAGCGGAAATTTTGAGTAGTTCAGAGAACCAGTAAATACCACCTTTGGCTGGCCCCAGAGTGGGGGGGGGGAATGGGGATCTTGCAGTATCCTTCCCCTGCCATGTCCACCAAGCCATGCCCACAGAACCAGTAGTAAACAAAATTGAATTTCACCACTGGTTATTACTTCTTTTCATTAGAAGAAGTAGGGCCAGGTTCCTGTAGTTTTTTTTTTTAAAAAACCTCTCCCACACTGTTCTCTGTCTGTCTATCTGTCTCCCCATTCTTTACAATGGTTTGGGGACACTTTTTTTTTTGCTACCAAATTTTATGGGACTTCAGCAGCAGCAACACATGGTTTATCTTATCTGGACCAGCAAGCCAGTACTTAGATTGCAAACCAAAAGAAAATCACTCTTTGAAAGACTTTGAAAATATTTGAAAGCTTTTAATAAGTTCCTGCGAGTCCCTTGGACTGCAAGGTGAGCCAACCGGTCAGTCCTAGAGGAGATCAACCCTGAGTGCTCTTTAGAAGGCCACATCCTGAAGGGGAAACTCAAATACTTTGGCCACTTAATGAGAAGGAAGGACTCACTGGAGAAGAGCCTAATGCTGGGAAAGATTGAGGACAAAAGAAGAAGGGGATGACAGAGATTGAGGTGGCTGGATGGAGTCAGCGAAGCAGTAGGCATGAGTTTAAATGAACTCCGGGGGATGATAGAGGACAGGAAGGACTGGAAGAACGTTGTTCATGGGGTCACGATGGTTCAGACACAATTTTGCCACTAACAACAACAATAAGGTGCAATATGGTTCTATTGATAATATTCCATAACTAGAAGAATAGGTTACAGTTAATATTTCTGAATGTCATTATGATACATCTAAAAGTAAGGAAATTATCCATGAAGAATTTTTTCTTCATTATTCTACAATGTTATTTTTTTCTTCTTCTTTGCAAAACAAAAGTAAGTAGAGGTATGTCTGGAGAATAGAATTTTATCAATAATCTTGAAATAAGAAATAATCAGTATGTATTCTGGCTTTAGCTTTATCACATAACTGTCCACACATGTACGTGATATTCTATATTTTTACATGCCTCTAGTAATGCATATGTATAAATGCAGGTCCCCTTCTGGGAAAAAAAACAATCAAAATGATTTTTTTTTTTTTTAAAAGTTACTTCTGATGAATAATTCATCTACGGGTACAAAATAAACAGTGTTTTGGATTCAATTGCACAAAATGTCCTTTGGTAGACTGACGGCCTGAATGGAGCTCCTGTTTGAAACTTTCATAGTTCTGCAGGCAACAAAGCTCCTTTTTGGAATTCAATCAAACACTCTGCACTGCTCAATTTTTTTTAAAAAAAATAAACAAAATCTGTGCTCACATATGTTCATAAAACCATTTATTTGATAATTAGGAGATTGGAGGCTAAAACATATCAACAATAATTGTTGGAATTGGGTTTGTCTAGTTTAATGAAAAGGAGAACTAGAGGTGACAAAGAAGAGGTAGTCAAGCTATTCTCCAAAGCCCCCGCGGGTAGGACAAGTAGCAATGGATGGAAACTAATCAAGGAGAGAAGCAACTTAGGAGAAATTTCCTGACAGTGAGAACAATTAACCGGTGGAACAACTTGCTTCCAGAAGTTGTGAAAGCTCCAACACTGGACTTTTTAAAAGAAGAGACTGGACAGCCATTTGTCTGAAATGAGATAGGCAGGGACGTGCAGTCAGGGGAGGCAGGGCCTCACCACTGTCATCATGAAAAGAAAAACAAATGTAAAAGGAAAAAGGTTAAGGTAGTTGCTGACAGATTCACAGTGGATGACTCTGCTTATTGCTTAACTGCAGGAGGAAGCGAGAGAACCACATGCCTCCTTTGGACTATCTTTATGAACACTTGAGCAGAGTTAAAGCAAGTGTTAAAAGGCAAAAAAATTCCCTATGCAAAGGAGGCACATGGTTCTCTCGCCTCCCGTAGAGGGCATTTTTAGAGTTCTCTGGGAGCAACTAGCTCACTCTGACCTCAGAGATCTTGCCTTTCTCCTTTCACATTTTTTTACTTTTCATGAGGGCAGGCAAGAGCAGAGTTGAAATTCTCTCTGAAACAGCTGGAAAAGGTGCCTGTGTGGGGGGAGGGGGGAGGAATTCAAAAAGTTTGATTGCATGCAGAGCCATGTTGCTTTTTCAAACACACACACACACACCTGAATAAAAGTATATAAGCCAGCTTCACTGATTACAAGTTTGAAAAGGCAACGTGGCTCCACCTGCAATCAAAGGCTCGGATTGGAAGGTAGCAGGGGAAGGGGGGGTATGGCAGAGGAGCTGCTTTCAAGCCATTGATGGCCTCCTTCGGATACCATCAGCTAGTCAATGTCGACTGTCGACCCCCCGGGGGAGGGCCTTTTCTGTGGCTGCTCCAGCCCTCTGGAACGATCTCCCCGAGGAGATTCAGACCCTCACCACCCTTCAGGCTTTCCGCCAAGCTGTCAAGACCTGGCTGTTCCGGCAGGCCTGGGGCTGATGAGTTCCTAGCCCCACTCGAATTGCTGATTGTTGTGTAGTTTTTAATTTGTATTTGTATCCTGTTTGTCTCATTTGTTTTTGTATTGCCCCCTTCCCCATGTGTTTGTCCGCCGCCCTGAGTCTCCCCGGGGAATAGGGCGGCATACAAGTATAATAAATACGAATACAAATACAAATACATTGGAAAATATATCCAATCCAATTTCTGTGTTTGTGTTTGTTTGAGAGTGAGTGAGTGAGAGAGGGATCCAACTTCTCTGTGTGCATGTGTCTGTTTGAGAGAGGGGGGAGGGAGAGAGGGAGAGAGGGAGGAAGGAGGGGGAGGGAGAAGAAAAAGAATGAAGGAAAACTTATTTTGCAAATGGGAAAAATGCTGTCGCTTTAAATCGGAACTGAGCATGCCTGGCTGTGGAATTCTGGGAGCTGAAGTCCACAAGTCTAAAAAAATTGCTGCCTCACCAGCCGTAAAGCTCACTGCACGTCACTGGAAATAGTGTCTCCTGCCTGAGCAGGGTGTTGGACTAGATGACCTCCAAGGACCCTTCCAACTCTGTAATGCTGTTATTCTCCATTTTTAGAAGGACCCATCCAAGCAACCAACGCCTGCAAGTCTCACTCATTCTTGACTTTTCCCCTTTTCAAAAGGAATGGAATTTACTACAGTAAATGCATTTCTTCCCTTTGTATGGTTGGATGTCCAGATGTTCTTCCTTCAGAATGGCCCATGGGCGGCATAAAATAAATGAGAGAAAACAATAAACCAGAATCTTTAAACCAGAACTTGGCAATGTTACCTTGTTGTAGCCTAGAGCCCTTTATAACCTAACCTATTGAGGTTAGTCAAAAATATTTCATGCCTGCCTCTACCATATTTATTTATTTTGTTAGAAAACCTATAGTGAAGAATGATTGTTTTGTTTCTGCCTTCCTTGTCCAACATGCAAAAGAAATTCTTTCGCTGTCTGGCAGACATCTGTCACAACATTTTCTTGCTTAGGGTGTTCTTTTTTGGGCTTTGCCCAGATTAGTTTACTAAAAGATTCAAATCCCAAATATGGAAGGATGCTTAAAGCATCATGATATATTTTATACCACTAAGTCAGCATGAAGCTGAGGCTTCCTTTCGGTCTTTGCTCTTTGCTAAGAATTTCAATCTGGACAGAAGCAGATTACCCCCCCCCCTTCCATGTAAAATGTGCCTTATCTATTTTCCCCCCATGTGGAAGTAAATTATGTTGTGTCACCAATATCCATTTTTCAGTGTCTAAGTCAAGTAGGCTTCAGTGAGGCCAGACTGAGCTAGTTGCTCCCAGAGAACTCTAAAAAGCCTCTAAAAATGCCCTCTACAGGAGTGGAGAGAACCATGTGCCACCTTTGGATAAGGAATTTTTCACCTTTTAACCCTTGCTTAACTCTGCTCAAGTGATCATAAAGATAGTCTAAAGGAGGCACATGGTTGTCTCGCTTCCTCCTGCAGTTAAGCACTAAGCAGAGTCATCCACTGTGAATCTGTCAGCAACTACCTTAGCCTTTTTCCTTTTACATTTGTTTTTCTTTTCATGAGGGCAGGCAAGAGCAGAGCCACGTTGCCTTTTCAAACACACACACACACACACACACACACACACACACCTGAATAAAAGTATACAAGTCCAGCTTCACTGATTACAAGTTTTCTTTCTTCCATGTAAAATGTGCCTTATCTATTTTTTTTACCCCATGTGAAAGTAAATCATGTTGTGTCACCAATATCCATTTTTCAATCTCTAAGTCAAGTAGGCTTCAGTGATGGATGCAATAATGTATTTAGATTTGAAATACTCAGGAAATGTATCTGAGTATGCCAAGACAAAATGGCCTCCTCCACCTTTGCCTAATGTTGGCAGCTTTTCCATTATTTTCCACTATTTACAAAGCCACAAATTTAGATGGAAAGATGGCAGGAAAGTATCTTTTGTTATCTATTTTCTTGGAATCATAGTGCATATTCATATGTTATGCAAACACGCAAATGAATCTGAGGAACTGGGGAATTATGAGCAAGAATATGAGGCTTTGACTGTGTGTCAGGCCTACAGCCATCTTCTCCTTTGGATCTTTGGCCTGCCACACTTTCTATTATTCTACAAGGCGTTTTCTATTGTGGAAAAATGGGAGGGGGTATTAGCAATAGCAATAGCAGTTAGACTTATATACCGCTTCATAGGGCTTACAGCCCTCTCTAAGAGGTTTACAGAGTCAGCATATTGCCCCCAACAACAATCCGGGTCCTCATTTTACCCACCTCAGAAGGATGGAAGTCAACCCTGAGCCGGTGAGATTTGAACAGCCGAAGTGCAGAACTGCAGTCAGCTGAAGTAGCCTGCAGTGCTGCACTCTAACCACTGCGCCACCTCGGCTCTTGTATGGAGTTAGATGGTAAGTAGCCATAACAAAATTCTTTCTACAAAGCGAAGGTCATCCTTTGTCTCTGCACCTCTGCACCTGACCAGACCTGGGAGGGTGAAACTGTCAGCATGGCAGTAGAAGATTATACCATGTGAGGGACTTGTGGCTGGGGGGCAAGATCTTGAACTTTCATCTGGGTGGGGAAAACCAGGAAGCTTTCAGATTCGGGTTTTCCCAGATGTGCCAACATGGTTCTCTTAATAAATTGAAACTTTGAAGAATCTTTTGCCTTGGACTCTGATTTAATTTTGGATGCTATTTAGAACTCTGACACTGTGTTCGTTCACCACTGGCCTGCTTTGTTCATTGTAAAGATTTTTTGAAAGTGAGTGTAAAACTGTTAAGTCTCAGCCTGTGGTGAGTTACTATATGTGATGCCGTGTCCTCCCTCTCACAGTGCCTAGAGGCTGTTAGGGGCTGGATAGGGTGCAACCGATTGAAACTAAATCCTTGCAGGTCTGAGTGGCTCTGGGTTTGGGGTTCATTGGCTCAGGGAGTATTGCCACCTTTGGTCTTGGATGGGGTGGCACTACCCCAAACAGACCCTGTGTGTAATTCAGGGTTTTTCCTGGAGTGACGACTCCTACTCAAAGATCAGCTGGTGATTGTGGCCAGGAGGGCCTCTGTGCAACTCTGGGTTGTGCGCCAGTTATGCCCTTTCCTGTACCAACAGTCCTTACTCACAGTCACTAGTCACTTCCTGTCTGGACTATTGCAACACGCTCTACATCCAAAAGCTCTACTTGGTGCAAAATGCAGCGGCCTACATGATTTTGTGCAGACCCCAGTATGCACATGTATCACCTCTCCTGCAGGAGCTGCATTGATTGCCAATTTGCTTCTGGGTGCTGGTTGTCACCTTTAAAGATCTTCATGGCTTGGGACCAGATTATCTGAGGGACCGTCTCTTGCCAGTCACATCTACTCGACCCATCAGAGAAGAGAGGCAGGGAATACTGCAGGTCCCATTCCCGAGGGAGATACTTCTGGTGGGACCCAGAAGAAGGGCCTTCTCCGTGGTAGCTCCCTCTCTCTGGAACATCATTCCCCCAGAGATTAGAATGGCCCCCACTCTAATTCTCTTCCAGAAGGTGCTGAAGACCTAGTTCTGCCAGTGGGCCTAGGGAACCCAGAGCAGGATGGAGCCCATGAAATGGCTCATGTGATATGCTGTGCCCGGGGTGGAGGGTGGGAGGGTGATTTTCTTATATTGTACTATATTAATTTATTTGATTCTTTTTGTTAGTTTTTATTGTTTTAATGTGGTTTTATATTCTGTAAGCCATCTTGAGTCGCCATGGGCAAATAGGCAGCAATATAAATTCAATAAATAAATAAACAAACAAACTGTGCACAAGGAAATTCTGGTTGACACAATGTCAAACTGAAGACATGGAAAAGATTCACAGGACAAAAATGGTAATGGGAAACCAGAAGGTTAGGCGGGAGGGAGTGAGGGAGGGAAAGAAAGAAAGAAAGAAAGAAAGAAAGAAAGAAAGAAAGAAAGAAAGAAAGAAAGAATATGCAGAAAGAATGAGACTTGTCAAGTTATTATGTAATTCTGCCCTGAGGAAAGGAAGGAATTCAAAAGCAATTTGTAATGGAATACGGCAAACTGCTATTCAAAGGAGATTAAAATGTAAAAAACCCAATAGATTTGCCCCTGGGGAAAGAAGCCTCTGAATCCCATTTAATAATATCCCTAACCATAATTTTAGTGAGCTTGAAAGTGCAACTAATATTTATGACACAGGGAAAAACAAAAACAAAACCTGTTCAGTGTCATTTTTGCTGTGCTTTGCTTGATTCAAATGTGTATATTTGACAATCACAGATATGAACTGGTGGTTTATTCCAGGAAGAATTGAGAATAGAATTTTCACACCTTTGTAATCCAGGAATAGGTGAGGAACTCGCTTGGTTCATGTTAATATCAACCAATATAATTTAAGTTGCCTGAATTAATACACTCACGCAACACAATTATCTTGGATTTTCCAAACTTCTGGATTTTGCAGTGCGGCCGCTCCAATCACAACTGCATTTTAAAAACAAATATGAAGAGTGAAGAAAACAGCATGCCAGCCTTAAAGAAGAACTGCATACAAAGGTGGATATGACAAGGGGAAAAAAGCAAAATTTCCTGGGCTTCTCAAAAATAAAAGAATGTAAACGGATATAGAAATTACATACAATGAACTCATTTAAAAAATATGGACATAGCAGAAAACATAATGGTTCCAGTACATGGAGCCAAATCATCCACAGAGGAGGATATATTTTGAGAAAGGCATAAAAAAAATACTTTGCTCAAGAGTTTCCCTTGAAGAATCTCTTGTGTTTCTTGAGATGATTTTCCTGGGTAATAGAACAGGGTGATGAAAGGAAGGGACATCCATCACATGCCAGGAAAACACCATTTTCTAAAGCAAGGCTATTCTGAAAGGAAAACAAACCATCTGGTCAATATAGTGATTGTGCTGGCAAACAGCCTCAAGGAAGCGCCAAGCATCCTTTAGACTCACACCCCATAAATGGGACAACACTCATTCAGTATAATTTGGATTGTTTCTCTTTTTCTTTCTCTCCATACCATCTGACATAAATCCTGCCTTTTCTTATGCATTTGTGGATGATGCCGCAATGTAAGTACAAGAGAGTAGACTGTCATCGTCCAACTCCATGATGGCAAACCTATGGCACAGTGCCACAGGTGGCACACAGCCCCCTCTCGGTGGACATGCGAGCTGTCACCCCAGTTCAGCTCCTTCATGCATGTGTGCCTGCCTCCCACCAGCCAGCTGGTCATTGGATATCTGCCGCACATGTGCAGGGGGGCAGGGTGTGTATGTGGGGCCGCACATATATGCACGGGGGCAGTGTTGGGTTTTGGCTTCTTTTACTGTCGATTCATTCAGGGACGTGCTTCGGGCATGCTATGCGTGTATGCACAGTAGACAAAAAACAAGATGGCGGTGCCGTAGGCACCGCTGATAGAACCGGTTCAGGTCCGTGGGCGGCTGAGTTACTACTTACTCAGCTGAACCAGTCTGAACCAGTAGAAACCCACCTCTGGCATGGAGGGTGGGGCATATGTGGAAGGGACATGTGCACATGCAGGGTAGGTTGGAGCCCATGTGATGGGCAGAGTGTATGCAGGGGGGAGGCATGTGCAGGAGGTTCATGTGCACATGCATGGGGGCGAGCCCACATTACATTTTGGGAGTTCGTGCTTGTGGCACTCCACTCGGAAAAAGTTAGCCATGGCTGGTCTAACTTATTTCATTTTTTAAATCCCATCCGGAATAGGAATGATTCTTGCTCTAAGCCTTCATCTTGTCCTCTCTTGGACAAAAGACCCTTTCTCATGAATGCTTCTCTTTTCTTGAATTGTCCATCATTGTTTGTTTTTCTATCTTTGTTGAGTATTGTACACAAGGAATTTCCCTCTTATTTTGAACCTTTCCAAAGAAGCCGTTTTAATGGTTCTTGCAGGCATATTTGGTAGTTTAGCTAAAAGGATCATCCAAATCCCATTTTCAGCCCATGTTTCAAAATTAATATTCTCAGAACATTCTTATTTTCTACATTTAGTGTCAGGGTTCCAAGTAATACCCACATTGCAAAACTATGAGGCAGGTCGATTCCACAAAGAACAGTTTTATCAGGAGATATCATCTTGGCACAGACTGGTGGAAAGCCAGCTCTGAGAGTTCCTGTGCTTTTCACCTCATTAAAAAGTGACAGTTTCCTTTTTCCCCCCAACCATAAGTCACATTGCCCAATTTGGGTGCTGGCTGATCACCTGGTTGCTTCTCTCCTCCTCCTCTGGCCGGCCAGCCAGCAGTTAGAATGTATTTGACTTATGAGAGCACTATTTTGTTTTGGCTACAAAACCCCATCTATCTCTATCCCACTTCAACTCCAGGCTGTGTCAAGCCTGAAGCCATGTGAAAAGGAATCCCGATAGAAAAAAAAAAAAAACTACAGAAAAGAAAATGGCCACAGCCAGGTCAGCTGCAGGGTTGACATTCAGGATGGAACTCAGTCTTGTCAAGTATGTATTTATTAAGAAAATGTATATGGCTGCACAACTCATTCACAGTGACTCTGGGCAGCTAAAAAAAAAGTCCCAATACAACACCCAATAAACCCTCATCCCCTGGGGACAACAATCAGCCCAACTACTTGATGGGCTCCATATCCTCCGGGATTGGGCGGCCTAGAAATTTAACAAACAAACAAACAAACAAACAAATAAATAAATATCACCCTGGGGTCCCCAGACCCATTGGCAGAAGTATGTCTTCAAGGACTTGCAGAAGAGTGTCAGAGTGGGGGCCAATCTTATCTCTGCAGGGATGATATTCCACAGGCAGGGAGCCACTATGGAGAAGGGCTTTCTTCTTGGCCCTCTTTAGGAGGGCCTGTCTCCTCACTCTGGTGGGTTGGGTAGAGATGACTGGGAAAAGATGATATAAATGAATATAGGAGGAGGAGGAAGAAGAAGACAACAAAGGAGGAGGAAGAAGAGAAGGAGGAGGAAGGAGGAGGAGAAAGAAGAAGAGGAGGAAGAGGAGGAGGAGAAAAATAATGATGGAAGGAAGAAAGGATGGATGGATGGATGGATGGATGGATGGATGGATGGATGGATGGATGGATTGCTGATTCTCAAAGTTCAATGTAGTGGAAGCAGGCTAAAATAAGGTTCCTTCCCTGCATTTATCTTGCTGCTAGAATTCAGAACACCAGAACCAACTTTTAAAATTTGGGCAGGTGAAGTGAGTAAGCTGGTATTTTATTACTTGGAGCATGTCTGACTTTCAGGGAAGTGAAAAAACAAAATTTTGATGATTTTGTTTATCCCGCTGAGCCATGAAGATTAACAGAAACTATGGTCCTACTGTTTCTCCAACTCCCCTATCATATTTTATAACTGCGAATGAGGAAAAAATAATATTTTCTTGCTTGATCTTGATGAAAAAATACAAGGCAAATATAAACTTGGACCTGACTTCTCTTGAAATCAATTGGACAAGGGAAGTCACATGTTTAAGACCCACTACTGGCTTGGGTGAAATTTATTGTAGCTAAATCCAATCTAATGCAAATAAGCATCAATTGATTTTCTTTAATAACATCTTCAAAGAACTGTCTGATGGAGGATCAGTCAGTATTGAAAATAATCAGACAAATGATTTGCTGAGCTTAAATTTTCTCATTTTTGGTGGAGCCCAGCAGATGTAATTAACTAATTTGATCAGCTAGGCATTTACTCAGCAGACTGTCAATGATGAAGGAGGGAGGGAAGTAAAGGAAAACAGTAGAAATAACTAGAAGAAATAATAGCAAAGAAAGTTTGAAAAGAACAATATGTCAACTCCTGCTATTGACACTTTAAATAAGCCTAAATACCAACCATTTTCCCATTCTTCTCTGATTAAATCTCAAGACAATCTGCAATCATAGCCTACTAAGTAACACTAAGAAAATGCAATTAAGCAAGCTTTCCCTTCGAAGGTTTTCATCTGCTAAGCCATGAATCCATTTCTTCCCCCTCCCTCTAGCAAATAAAGTAATTGTTAGACTTGGCCATTACTTATGTTTTTAAAAGCCCTTTGTAGAAATATGCAAAATTAAGTATCACTGGAGTTACCTTATGCATTCAAGGTCATAACTACAATTCTTAGCACAAATTTGATCATCCAGAGCGATTTCAACAGAAATCTCTATTATGGATCTCTAAGTAAAGGTAAAGGTTCCCCTCACACATATGTGCTAGTTGTTCCCGACTCTAGGGGGTGGTGCTCATCTCCGTTTCAAAGCCAAATAGTCAATGCTGTCCAAAGACGTCTCCATGGTCATGTGGCCGGCATGACTAAACTCCAAAGGCACATGTAATACTGTTACCTTCCCACCAAAGGTGGCCCCTATTTTTCTACTTGCATTTTCATGTGCTTTCGAATTGCTACGTTGGCCGAAGCTGGGACAAGTAATGGGAGCTCACTCCGTTACGTGGTGCTAGGGAGTTCAAACCGCCAAACTGCCGACTTTTCTGATCAACAAGCTCAGCATATTAGCCACTGAGCCCTTTGATCTCTAGCAAATCACAATTCTATGTATTTATCATTGCAATTCATTATGTTTGCACATAGGAAAGCACACATCCACTGAACACATGTACTCGTGATCTACCAGATTTTCTTATTTGAGTTAATAAGTTGCTTTTTTTAAAAAATCACTAGTAAGTCTGAATGAACCAAGTTTGGGACCCTGAGTCATGGACCCAGCTGCATATTGGTGCAAGGAAGCAAAGGGGGTTCAAGAGGTTCAGTCCAGAGCATGTGAACATTCATCAGAAGTCATCAGAGCCAAGGTGGCGCAGTGGTTAAATGCAGCACTGCAGGCTACTGCTAGATCAGCAGTTCAGCGGTTCAAATCCCACCGGCTCAGGGTTGACTCAGCCTTCCATCCTTCCGAGGTGGGTAAAATGAGGACCCAGATTGTTGGGGGCAATATGCTGACTCTCTGTAAACCGCTTAGAGAGGGCTGAAAGCCCTATGAAGCGGTATATAAGTCTACTGCTATTGCAATGGATCAGGAGTTGGCTGAGAGATAGTCATTTGTAAGAAACATAGTTGGTCAGTAGCATGTGTGGGAGAGGTATTTCTAACTCGTCTGAAGACTGAAGATATTTGTGCCTTAAAAACTAGGCACCCTCAAGGTCAGGGGTGTCAAACTCACGTCTTCACGGCATCGTTGCATGGCATATTGGGACTTTCCCCTTTGTTAAATCAGGAGGGGGCGGGGCCAGCCTGAGACACATCCAGCCTGCAGCCCGCAAGTTTGACAGCCATGACCTAGGTCAACTGGATAATGACTGTAAACCTTATTTTCTTGGGAGAAATGATTAAGTCAACATTAGATGACACCATCCTGACTGCTATCTGTGCTGCCTATTGTCTCCCCCCCTTTCTGGAATGGGCTCCCTCTTTCCCGGCAAAATGCCACTTCACTACAGTCAATCACTACCTCTTCCCCCTTCTCAGGGTCCATCTGGAAGGGAAGGGAAGGGAAGGGAAGGGAATATAGATTAGCCCTCCCAATGTCTGCTTATCGTTCGTGTTTTAACTATGCCATCTTCCACCAACATCCAAACCAGTGGTGGGATTCAAATTTTTTTACCACCGGTTCTGTGGGCGTGGCATTGTTGGTATGGTGAGGCTTTGTGGGCATGGTTTGGTGTGTGTGGCAGGGGAAGGATACTGCAAAATCTCCATTCCCTCCCCACCACACTAACCTGCTTTCCAGCTCCATTCTCCTGTTCAGGGCAATAGAAGAAGATCAGCTGAGAGGCTGGGAGGCAGTGTGGGTGGGGCCAGCCTATTTGCTGGTTCTCCAAACTACTCAAAATTTCCGTTGTCCAAAACTGGCTGAATGCCACCTCTGATTCCAAAACCTAAGCATTCAATAAACAAGCTCCTTGCACACTAATGATCTGCTTTAAATAGCCCAAATGCTGTGATGTTCATCTCACATGAAGTACGATTAAATTAGCTTGTCTTTCTTGATACCTGAGCATGGTAAGCAAAAGACATGTCACATCTAGAATCACCTAACAACCAACTGTTAAAATAAAAGCTCAGAATCTCTTTCTCTGTGTTAGCAGAATTAACAAGCCAACTGGCAAGACAGTGCAGCAGTCCTAAGAAATGACACAATTGCTTCTTTTGAACAGGCAAAAGTTAAAAGACTTGCTACTAAAGGGCAGTGAGTCCCATTCAGTGGTTAATTAGCACTTCTAGTGAACTGCACCATTAAGCACTGTAAACATAATTCCCAACCTGATCACTTTGTGACATACCTATCCGTAGGAAGTCAATTACAATGAATAGTAATATTGATTGCCCCATGTTAATTAAAACTGATAATCATTCCTGAAATTTAAAAGGTGATTCACTAACCGTTTATGTCAGATTTAATAGGAGTACGCTACACTATTATTATCACTTTAAGCAGTATGAGTTTCCAGCAAATGAGTGCGCAAACATGAAATCTAGGAATGGAGTTTGACCGGGGACTTGAACAGGAAGAGACACTCCGTATTTTCCATTCAGTTCACAGCATATATTTGGGTGAAGATGAGAGCTTAAGAAAGGAATAGGAAAAAAGTATCAATGGAAGTGTCCTAAGAAAAAAATGGCAACAATGACCTCATTCCAGAGGTGGCATTGAGCAGGTTCTGACCAGTTCTGGAGAACTGATAGCGGAAATTTTGAGTAGTTCAGATAACCAGCAAATACCACCTCTGACTGGCCCCACTCCAATCTATTCTCTGACTCTCGAGTCCCAGCTGATGGGGATCAAATGGGGATTTTGCAGTATCCTTTGCATAGAGTGGGGAGGGAATGGAGATTTTACAGTATCCTTCTCCTGGAGTGGGGAGGGAATGGGGATTTTGCAGTATTCTTCCCCTGGAGTAGGGAGGGAATGGGGATTTTACAGTATCCTTCCCTTGGAGTGAGGAAGGAATGGAGATTTCGCAGTCTCCTTCTCCTGGAGTGGGGAGGGAATGGGGATTTTGCAATAACCTTCCCCCCCCATGCCCATCAACCCACACCCACAGAAACTGTAGTAAAAAAAAAATTGAATCCCACCACTGCCTCATTTGTGATATACTTGCATTCCTGACTATAAGATAAATAAACAAAATGAAATGTCTATGCATTTCCAGAAAGGCAGCTCTGAAATGGTGCTTGAAGGAACCATGAGAGGATTAGAAGAGGATCAATTCAATAAGAGAAAATGAAGGTAGAAAAAAAAAGAAAAAGACCATGAAATGTGCTCTCTTCCAGAATCATGGATCAGGCCTTGGACACAGCATGACTTATCAAGTCTACTGCAGTGACGTGAGGTGAAGCTTATGGCTGGTGAGGCAAAAAGAAAGACAGCGGCTTTTGCCTGCTCTGCAGCAGCTATGTCTGAAATAGAGGCGCCCCGCGCCCTGTAGCTATGTCCGACCCAGCTGCGGGACGCGGGACGCCTCTATGTCAGACAGAAGCGATGGGGCGCTTTCTTTCAGCTTTTGCCCTGCCCGCAGGGCAAACACTTCCACCTTGCAGGCGCCGGAGCCGCAAGCAGTACGTCCCGCACGCAGTAGAAGAGCGCCGGTTCCTACTTCAGAGGGACGACTTGCTGCGACCCAAAGGGGTGCAAGTTGTAGACCTGCACCATGGCTCCAGCTCACCCAGGCTCCGCACCCAAAATTAACTGTCTCCTGCATGATCCTCACCTCGTAGCCGCTGCAAAGGCTACCGCTTCCGCAAAGGGCCCCACCTCAGGCCAGTCAGCTGGAAGGAGGCATCAGTCGCGCCCCCAATCCAGCCAAGGATTCCCCACGAAGGCAGCTTCTCTATCAGAGGCTGCTTGAAGCCATTTATACCAGGTGACAGGACTTAAGGCTGCAGCCTGCAATCGTTTACCTTCTCCCCAAAGGTGATCTAGTTCTAAGCGTGGAACAGGATTGCGCACTTCCGTCTCCACAAAAAAAGAAGTGAGGGTTTCTCCTGCCTGCTCTTGCAAGGAAATCCCCGGCTAAGTGTTTTATGGCTGGCTGAAATGCGCGGACGTTTCCAGCCAGCCACAGGGCGAAAGCTGCCCAGCTGCCGGAGAGCAGCCCCCGGTGCCATTCTTGGCATGTTTTTCTCTGGGAAAAAGTGGAGATGGGAGGGGGACTAGGAGGGAAGGGGTCACTCCTCGGGAGTCTATCTAGCCAGCAGCCCCAAGAGACCCCCCCTCCCGAGAAGAATTGAGGCCACCAAAGCTCCCCCACCCACCCACTTTTGGGATGCAAGAGATGGCAAGGCTTGCAGCGAAGGGAATCTGGACCACGGGAAGGTTGGGGAGCTGGGGGCTTCCACATTAGGTGCAGCTCCATTCAACCGAAAAACTCATCCTGAAGGCCGCTGGATCCTGTCTGCCAGCGAGATCTGACTCAGGCTGGAGCGAGAGCCGTGGAGGCGAAAGGCAAAGAGGGGTGGGGGGGTGTCCCAAGAGCCCCCTCCCCTTTTTGCACTCTGTAAGCCAGGTCCGCAGCGGCAAGAGGCTCAGCTCTGCTTCTATCGACCCCCCTCAAGTCCAGAGAAGCCAGCCGCGGGGGAGTCTCCGCAACCCCGGTTCCATCTCCAAGCAGCCCCGGGAGGAAATGGGCCAGCCCCACTTCCCTCCCTGGACTTTCTGCTCCCCCTTCCAAGCCCCGAGTGGCCAGCCTCGGCTCCCACTGCTTTCTCCCAGAGCTCTGGCAGGCCCGCCGAGGAGGAGCCCAGATGCCTGAGGGCCAAAAAGGCAGCACGCCGTTCCCTCCAGCCAGCGCTCCGCTTACCTTCCACTCGGGTGGTGGGGAGGACGCCGCGTTTTCAGCCCCGAGAGTTGCTCCGAAGCCTCCAGCAGCGCCGGCTCCTTTGCAAAAAAAATAAACCGAGCGGTGGGAGGGAATGCGGTCCCTCGAGCCTGAAGTTTTCTTGAAGAACTGACTCCTCCCAGACTCAGCTCTCGTGCGGTCTCTTCTGACAAGAGCGAGCCTCCTCCTTCTCCCCCACTCCTGTCTCCTCTGAAACACGCCCTCTGAAATAACCCGCCCAATGTAAGCATGCTCAACTGCAAGGCATGATTCGCTGCTCCCAGATCAGGAGGCGGGAGAATCACGTGCCTCCTTTGCATATGAAATTTTTCACTTTTTAACCCTTGCTTAACTTTTAAAAGGTGAAAAATTCATTATGCAAAGGAGGCCCATAGTTCTCCCGCCTCCTCCTACAGTTAACACTAAGCAGACTCAAAGTCACTGTGACTTGGAATCTGGCAGCAACTACCTTGGCTTTAATTATTTTTACAAAATTCTTTAAAATTCTTTCCTTTTCCTCAGGAGACTGGTGAGGCCCCGCCTCCCCTGCCTCTAGTGACTGCACGTCCCTGATCTACTGTAAACATTTATTTGTTTGTTTGTATAGCCACCAATCTCAAACAAGTGATTCTGGGTAGCAAACAATCATAAAATCAAGTCAATTTAAAACACCCTATTTTAAAACACATACTGGGAAATGTGGTCCCTCACACAGTCAGGCCCCCAGGTTGAGATGCATAACCAGATTCAAATATTCAAATATCAGGAGGGAGGATGTTCCAGAGGGCAGGGTCCAAGGTGGGATTCTACTGGATTCGGACCGGTTTAGATGAACGGGTAGCTCTGACGATCAGCTGGGAGGGAACCAACTCACTCCGACAATGAGGTGGGCCTGCCTGTTTGCCCCTGCACTTTACTGACCTGTATCTTCTCAACTGATTTACGCAACAGAGCAGATTGCTGTGCCTCAGCTGTATTATTCCCCAGCAGTAACGTGGAAGGTAAGTTTTCTTAAAAGCGTGAAGCATGCAACCACCAAACCGGTTGTAAAACTGGCAGGATCCCACCATTGGCAGGGTCTACAGGAAAGAAAGCACATCTCCTGGTCCTCACCAGTTAACATTTCTTGGCTAACAGGAGCCAGATCATGTCCGTCCTGCCAGACTGTATTGGATAGATTAAAAACAACTGGAAAAAAGATGGCCCCTCACTCAGGTAACCTAGACCCAAGCCATAAAGGTGACAACCAACCTTGAATGGTACCCAGAAACCAGTGGTGGGTTACGACTGGTATGCCCCAGTACAGGCGTACCGGTGCCTGCCGGGAGCGCCAGGTACTGTTCCGATATGGTGCTCCAGAGGGCTCACCTGCCTGCCCGTGCTCCTTATTGGTATTTGAAGTTTTCAGGGCTTCTGCGCACATGCACAGCGTATGGCACATGTGTGATGTTCCGCTGAGCAGCTGGTGTTGTGGAGCGTTGCACGGGGTAACTATGCATGCGCGTGCTGCGTGCATTCATTTGGTGGATGCCCGGCCCCGTTGCACTGTACCGGTTGCAATGGGATCCGGAACCCACCACTGTCTGAAACATATTAGCAACCAATGAAGCCCATAAAGCAGTGATGTTGCATGGGCTGAATAACTGAGAGCATTTCCTTCTCTTCCATGGGGAGACAAATTACATTGCTAAGAGCAGCTACCAGAGGATTACTAGAGTCTTTGAAGATGCAAGAAAGCCTGGGCATCTCAGATACAATACAATACAATAGCAGAATTGGAAGGGACCTTGGTGGTCTTCTAGTCCAACCCCCTGCCTAGGCAGGAAACCCTATACCCTTTCAGACAAATGGCTATCCAACATCTTCTTAAAGACTTCCAGTGTTGGGGCATTCGCAACTTCTGGAGAAAAGCTCTTCCACTGTTTAATTGTTCGAACTGTCGGGAAATTTCTCCTTACTTCTAGGTTGTTTCTCTCCTTAATTTATTTCTATTCATTACTATTTGTCCTGCCTTCAGGTGCTTTGGATGATAGCTTGAATCCCTCTTCTTTGTGGCAGCCACTGAAATATTAGAACACCGCTATCATGTCTCCCCTAGTCCTTCTTTTCATCAAACTAGACATTCCCAGTTCCTGCAACCATCCATAAAATGTTTTAGCCTCCAGTCCCCTAATCATCTTGGTTGCTCTTCTCTGCACTCTTTCTAGAGTCTCCACATCTTTTCTACATCATGGCAACCAAAACTGAATGCAGTATTCCAAGTGTGGCCTTACCAAGGCATTATAAAGTGGTATTAACACTTCACAGGATCTTGATTCTGTCCCTCTGTTTATGCAGCCTAGAACTGTGTTGGCTTTTTGGCAGCTGCTGCACACTGCTGGCTCATATTTAAATGGTTGTCCACTAGGACTCCAAGATCCCTCTCACAGTTACTACTATTGAGCAAGGTACCACCTATACTGTACTTGTGCATTTCATTTTTTTTGCCTAAAGGTAGAACCTTACTCTTTTCACCATTGAATTTCAATTTATTAGATAGTGCCCAATGTTCAAGATGGTCTCGTCTGTCCTTCAGTTCATGGAAGGACACTAGGAAAGGGGAATATTCTAGGACCATGATGGTGAACCTATGGCACACGTGCCATAGGTGGCATGCAGAGGCCTTTCTGCGGGCATGCGAGCCGTCATTCCAGCTCAGCTCTACCATGCATGTGCGCGCACCTCCCACTGGCCAGCTGATTTTCAGGTCATGTGTGCATGCGTGAGTCACATGTGCATGCACAGCTCATGTGTACATGTGGGGGGCAGGGAAGTGCATGGGGGGTTGCTCCCCCATAGCCCATTTTTGGTTCCAGGAGGCTGCAGGGAGGTCAACTAGGTCCAAAATGAGGCATGGGTGGGTCGCATGTGCATGCGCGGGGGGCAGGGGAACTTGGGGGTTTGTGTGCATGTTCACGGAGGGCAGGTTGGAGTGCAGGAGGGGGTTAGGATTAGGCCCGTGCATTTGCAGGGGGGGTATGGTGCGGGGGTGTCGCACACGCATTGCAATATGGATGCAATAATGTGTCGCCAGGTGACGGAAAAAGTTTAGCCATCACTGTTCTAGGAGAATGACTGTTTACTTTTAATACTGCACATTAAATCATTCACACAGACACACACACACTTTATAAAAACATAAACAATATTAGCTCATATGTTCT
Source organism: Thamnophis sirtalis (assembly GCF_051295495.1). NCBI lineage: Eukaryota > Metazoa > Chordata > Lepidosauria > Squamata > Natricidae > Thamnophis > Thamnophis sirtalis. Next base: position 21,540,571 of record NW_028261395.1, read on the forward strand.
TCATCTGCTACACACCAATGTTCATAGCAGAGGAAACAAAACAAAACAAGCTTGAATTCTTTGTACAGAAAGGCAAGAATAACTAAATAGAAGCAACAGAGACCAGGTGAGACGATTCACTCAAGCGGCCTACAGGAGCACAAACAATATGATGGGAGGAGCTGGGCTATATGTTAGTTAGGAAAGCTGAACCTCAAAATGAGCTGAGATTGGCAATGGTGCCAAGAACGAATGAAGGATTCCTTTAGAAATGCTCCAAACAAAAGGGGGGAAAATGTGTGCACAAGCTACTTGAGCAGAATGTAAAATGCTCGTAGGTGACACACAAAAGACAGACTTGCTGGATTTCTATTTTGCTACTGTCTTCTCCGACAAGAAGATCTGTTTTCTAAAAGTTGTGAAGAGCAGGATGGATGGAGGGCTGCAACTGAAGCTTTAGACTGGCAGAAACATAACCAAGGAATCTGTCTATGCTGAAACCTGCACAGCAAATGTCTAAAGGCTGATCCTGCAGTAAATTAATCATCCTTCCCTCAAATTCAAAGAAGAATGCTGCCTTTCCAAATATGAAATCAAGCCTCCTGTTGTCAGCCTTAATCACAGATCATTTTTAACTTGGAGATGTATGGCGCTCTTTAAATATAACATGTTATTGAGAGAGTTCGGCAGATAATACTCTGAAGTTTCCAACAGCCCATTTCCTCCAAAACAAGGCAGCCATATCCTCCCATTCATTTCAACCCATTATTTCAGATTCATTAAGTGATAAAGGAGTCATGTTGGTTTCATTTGAGAGCAACCGTTCCCACTGACAAGCAGTTTCTAATTGACAGAACCCTTTGAAAAAGCGAATAAAAGGCAAAGTACAGTGGAATAAGCGTGCATGAGAGATCGCTAAGTAAAAAGTAAGATGGGGAAAGTATATAAAGAGTTTATCATAGAAAGAGACACAAATCATCTATCCGTCTGTCCATCCATCCATCCATCCATCCATCCATCCATCCATCCATCCATCCATCTATCTACTGTATCTATCTATATATCATCTCCCTCATCCATCCAGTGGTGGGATTCATACAATTTAACAAGCGGTTCTCTGCCCTAATGACCAGCTCGGTAGGCTGGGCTCGGTGGTCATGTGACCAGGTGGGTGTGGCGAACTCAACATCACTCACATCAATGGGCGCTTCACCTTAGCTGTTACAATGTATTAAGGGTTAACCGGAGAAACGGTTTCTGTAAGCAGGGCAATAAAGATTCAGCTAAAAACACCAGAATTTTTCCTTCCTGCCTTCCTTACAGGATTAGCCCTGTAAAGGGGAAAAAAACAAAAGGAGATTTCTTCAAACAACTGATTCTCCAAAGTGCTTAGAAAGTTAACAACCGTTTCTTCTGAATAGGTGGGAACTGGCTGAGTCCCACCACTGGGGGGTAGTGGTTAAAGCTTCAGCAAGTCACAGGTTCTAGTCCCATGTTAGGCACAAAAGAAGCTGAGTGACATCGGACCAGTCAATTTCTTTCAGCCCAAAAAGAAGTAAGAGCAAACCACTTCTGTTGGACTTGTCTAGCCAATGGACAGAAGTCCACAGCAAGTTGAAACCAAACACAGACACAGATAGACACACAAACACAAACACAACAATAATCCCAAGACTAATGAAGGCTGTCCATGAGACAGCTGTGAACAGTACAACTCTATCTTAAAGAAATCAATCAATACAAACTGAGACAGAATTAAAACACATTTATAAAACTAGAAGAATTCATTTTCTCTGAACTGCTTAGAAAGTTAACAGCCGGTTCTCCCAAATAGATACATGCTGGCTGAATCCCACCACTGCATCTATTCATCCATCCACTGTACATATTCATGATCAGAAATTGTGTTTCAATGAACATTTGCTTTCACTTTGCAGGTCCCCACTTAGCGACTGTTTGATACTATGAAAGAAAGAAGAAAAAGGAGGAGGAGGAAGATGAAGAAGTACTTACAACCTGGTTCTGGAGTGGCATACACCCTGCCACAGTCACATGAACACACTTTGCTTTACAGCTGGTTTCATTCTGTGATTCCATGATGCAATTTGCAACTTTTGTTTTTGCCTTTTGGGCCAGTTTCCTTCAAAATCATCCATAGGGCTACATTGACTCACTTCATGACCACTCAAAGAAAGTTGTAAAATCGTGTTGGTCATGTGGGTGCCTCAACTTATGACTGTCACAACTTATGATCAAGATTCCAGGCTCCATTCGGACTGTAAGTAGAGAACTACCTTTAGTCAGATTACTAAGCAATCTTAAAAAAAATGTACTGTTCTACTAAACAAATCCTCTGCATTGGTATGTGCAAAATTTGTTTTGCACAATCTGCTTATTTTGGGGCATTCACTAGCAACCTCTCTCCTATCTTGAATTCAGCATAGTGGAGGCATCCTGGCCATGACTGGCATGGTCTTCCTCCAGCTGACGGCTTTTTTTTTTTAAGACATTTTATTAGGATTTATAGGCCGCCCTTTTCCCTGAGGGGACTCAGGGCGGCTTACAATCGTAGGGAAGGGGGTGCAATACAAAGACAAACAATATGTGAACAAAATAAAATGATAAGACACAACTTGCATTCAACAGTCAACACTCGGGCGGGTAAATTGGGAACCTATCCCCAGGCCTGATGGGATAGCCAGGTCTTAAGGGCTATGCAGAAGGTCTGGACGGTGGTGAGGGTGCGAATCTCGACGGGGAGGTCGTTCCACAGGGTCGGAGCTGCAACAGAAAAGGCTCTCCTCCGTGTAGTCGCCAGTCGGCATTGACTGGCAGATGGAATTCGGAGGAGGTTTCTCACCTTTTCAGGTCTACTTTAGACCTGGAGATCAAAGAAGAGGAAAACCAATTTAATTGGGTTAAATTAAATCCTCATGGCCAGCAAGAAGTGAGCATGATATCAATCAGAACACACTCTTGGATCAAGAGTCTTGATATGAATTCCTGCAAGACCTGAAACCCAGGAGGATCTTCACTAGGATCCAACTATCGAGGGAAAATAGATGCAGGATCCAGATTGTTGGGGGCAATATGCTGACTCTCTGTAAACCGCTTAGAGAGGCCTGAAAGGCCTATGAAGCGGTATATAAGTCTACTGCTATTGCTATTGCTATTGCTATCCATCAACCTCTACTAAAGAGAAGATGTATCTTCTGTGGATAAAGGTAAAGGTTCCCCTTGCACATATGTGCTAGTCCAGTGATGGCGGACCTTTCTCACCTCGGTTCACCTTGCACGTGTTCATGTGCTCACACCCATAATTTAATGCCCCCCTGCTGTGCCCCCTGCACATGCACAGGTGAACCCCCCCCCCTGCTGCCCCATTCATGCGCACATGGCTTTCTTGGAGCCTGGGAAGGGTAAAAACAGCCTCACCCACCTACTTCAGGAGGTCCTCCAGAGCCCAGAAATGTCCAGTTTTCTGACTTCCAGTGAGCCCGATAGGTCCGTTTTTCACCCTCCCCAGAAGCTTTCTTGGAGCCTGGGAAGGGTGAAAAACAGGTCCAATGGGTCAACTCTAAGTTCGGGAATGAACTTCCGGTTGGCCCGTTGGGCTTCTTTATCGCCCTCTCCAGGCTCTGGAGGCTTTTCTGAAGCTTGGGGAGGACAAAAACAGCCTCCACCAGCCATCCAGAAGGCTGAAAAATGTGTGCACTGGAGCTCAGGCTGCTCTGCCGGCTAATATGGCTCCGCATGCCACCTGTGGCAAGTATGTCATAGGTTCACCATCACGGTGCTAGTCGTTCCCGACTCTAGGGGGTGGTGCTAGTCTCTGTTTCAAACTTAAAGAGCCAGTGCTGTCCGAAGACATCTCCGTGGTCATGTGATTGGCATGACTCAACACCAAAGGTGCACAGAACACTGTTCCCTTCCCACCAAACGTGGTCCCTATTTTTCTACTTGCATTTTTATGTGCTTTTAAACTGTAAGGTTGGCAGAAGCTGGGACAAGTAACGGGAGCTCACTCTGGTTCGTGGCACTAGGGATTCAAACCGCTGAAATGCTGACCTTTCTGATCGACAACCTCAGTGTCTTAGCCACTGAGCCACCGCGCCCCTTTTTATCATCTCTGGATAGTCAGACCCAAATCTAGGTATCAAGTAAGCTTTTCTCCTTCAAATTTTCATCAAAGCTAAGGGCTTATTTTGCAACTCTCTTTAAATTTTTGATTCTTTGCTGACTTATTCTAATGTAATATATTTGAGTGAAACTCAAAAAAATTAGAATATCATGCAAAAGTTCATTTATTTCAGTAATGCAACTTAAAAGGTGAAGCTAATATATGAGATAGACTCATTACATGCAAAGCAAGATAGTTCAAGCCATGATTTGTCATAATTGTGATGATTATGGCTTACAGCTCATGAAAACCCCAAATCCACAATCTCAGAAAATTAGAATATTGTGAAAAGGTGCAATATTCTAGGCTCAAAGTATCCCACTCTAATCAGCTAATTAAGTCACAACACCTGCAAAGGGTTCCTGAGCCTTTAAATGGTCTCTCAGTCTGGTTCAGTAGGAATCACAATCATGGGAAAGACTGCTGACCTGACAGGTGTGCAGAAAACCATCACTGACACCCTCCATAAAGAGGGAAAGCCTCAAAAGATAAGTTTAGATAAGTTTAGATAAGTTTATTTATAGGCCGCCCTTTTCCCTGAGGGGAATTGCGAAAGAAGTTGGATGTTCCCAAAGTGCTGTATCAAAGCACATTAATAGAAAGTTACGTGGAAGGGAAAAGTGTGGAAGAAAAAGGTTGTTTATGTTGTTTGTTTATTAGTTTTGTATGCCGCCCACTCCCGAAGGACTCCGGGAGGCTCACAATAAACAGGGAAAGGGAAATAAATAAGACAATACAAAGAATTTAAAAATGCACAACATTCACAATTGAGGCAGGGCTGGATATTTCAACAGCCCCAGCCTGTCGGAACAGCCAGGACTTGGTAGCTTTACGGAAGGCCGGAAGGTTAGTAAGGGTCCGGATCTCCATGGGGAGCTCATTCCAGAGGGCCGGCGCAGTAACAGAGAAGGCTCTCCCCCGGGAGGTTGCCAGCCGACATTGGCTGGCTGATGGAACCCGGAGAAGGCCAAGCCTGTGAGATCGAATCGGTCTTTGGGAGGTAATTGGCAGGAGGCGGTCTCTCAGGTACCCAGGTCCGATGCCTTGCAGGGCTTTATAAGTAACGACTAGCACCTTGAAGCGTGTCCGGAGACCAATGGGTAGCCAGAGCAGCTCGCGGAGGATAGGTGTAACGTGGGTGTACCTGGGTGCACCCACAATCGCTCACGCGGCTGCATTCTGGACTAGCTGAAGTCTTCGAACACTTTTCAAGGGCAGCCCCATGTAGAGCGCGTTACAGTAATCCAGTCTTGAGGTGACGAGGGCGTGAGTGACTATCTGAAGTGCCTCCCGGTCCAGGTAGGGTCGCAATTGGTGCACCAGGTGAACCTGGGCAAAGACCCCCCTGGTCACAGCCGACAAATGGTGATCTAAAGTCAGCTGTGGGTCCAGGAGGACTCCCAAATTGCGAACCCTGTCTGAGGGGCGTACTGTTTGACCCCCCAGCCTGAGAGATGGAATAGTTTGCCAATCTTTGGGAGGGAACATCAATAGCCATTCAGTCTTGTTGGGATTGAGCGCAAGCTTGTTCGTTCCCATCCAGACCCTAACAGCCTCCAGGCACTGGCACATCACTTCTACCGCTTCACTGAGTTGGCACGGGGCAGACAGATACAATTGTGTATCGTGCACAAGCAGCAGGGATGACCGCAGCCTGGAGAGGATTGTCAGGAAAAGGCAATTCAAAAGTGTTGGGGACTTTCACAAGGAGTGGACTGAGGCTGGAGTCAGTGCATCAAGAGACACCACACACAGACAGATCCTGGACATGGACTTCAAATGTTGTATTCCTCTTGTCAAGCAGCTCCTGAACAACAAACGTCAGAAGTGTCTTACCTGGGCTAAAGAAAAACAGACGTGGTCTGTTGCTCAGTGGTCCAAAGTCCTCTTTTCTGATGAGAGCAACTTTTGGAAACTAAGGACCCAGAGTATGGAGGAAGAATGGAGAGGCACACACTACAAGATGCTTGAAGTCCAGTGTGAAGTTTCCACAATCTGTGTTGATTTGGGGAGCCATGTCATCTGCTGGTGTTGGTCCACTGTGCTTCATTAAGTCCAGGGTCAACGCAGCCGTCTACCAGGAGATTTTGGAGCACTTCATGCTTCCTTCCACAGACGAGCTTTATGGGGATGCTGACTTCATTTTCCAGCAGGACTTGGCACCTGCTCACACTGCCAAAAGCACCAAAACCTGGTTCAATGACCGTGGGATTACTGTGCTTGATTGGCCAGCAAACTGACCTGAACCCCATACAGAATCTATGGGGCATTGCCAAGAGAAAGATGAGAGACATGAGAACGAACAATGCAGAAGAGCTGAAGGCTGCTATTGAAGCATCCTGGTCTTCCATAACACCTCAGTAGTGCCATAGGCTGATAGCTTCCATGCCACACTGCATTGAGGCAGTAATTGCTGCAAAAGGGGCCCAAACCAAGTACTGAGTACATATGCATGCTTATACTTTTCAGAGGTCTGATATGGTTCAGCCTTTTGGCTAAGATCAAGTGTGTGTGTTCAATGTACAATCCTTGTTTTCTTGATTGCATGTAATATTCTAATTTTCTGAGATTGTGGATTTGGGGTTCATGAGCTGTAAGTCGTAATCATTACAATTATGACAAATCATGGCTTGAACTATCTTGCTTTGCATGTAATGAGTCTATCTCATATATTAGTTTCACCTTTTTAAGTTGCATTGCTGAAATAAATGAACTTTTGCATGATATTCTATTTTTTCGAGTTTCACCTGTAATGCACACTTATTTACTTAATTGTTTAGATAACCTGTTATCCTAAAGCAATGATGGCAATAAGAGATTAAAAAAATCCAAATTATATCATGATATCTCCTCAACTCAGGTTGACCAAATAATTAAAAGATGCTGAATTCTCTAAGGTTTTCATTTTTTTAATGATGCTTCTTCATCTGAAAATCTCCCCCCCCCCCAAAAGATTTGTTTAAGCAAAATTCTGCAAGAAAAATGTACTCAATTTGAAAAGGATAGTATAGCAATCCAATTCTAATCTCTCTTGCAGTATTCTGAGTTATTTTCTGGCAAGCCCAGCCTGCCTCTAACCCATGATGGTTTAAATTGTGCGTGAGATTATATTCAATATATTATATTGTATTGAGGCTGTCTGTTGTTTAAAATAATATCCAGAACCTTCTACACCTGAAATAAGTTTATGCAAATATTTGAAATTCACCAAGGCAATGGATTTTACTACAAATACCCTGCCTGTTAAGTTTCAAATGCAAAATCTGAATAGTTAATTTGATTGTCAACTGCTGCCTCAACATCACACGAGTTTGATCACTTGATATTTGCTGTATTAAATGTGAATTATCACAAGTTCTCAACAACAGCCATCAAACGCAAAAAATGCATGGCAGGTATTCATTAAATGCTCAAACTCAAAACATGCTCTATTAAAGACTGCCATGTTGACAACCGTTGCCTGTCATTTAGCTTACTGTCAAATCTAATTACATTCTAATTATTCAATACTATTAAATATAACATGAGATCAAACAATAAGACTCAAAACCACTGAAGAGATCAAGTTAACAGAACAGATAAGAGTTTATTCATTTACACAACTTAAGCAACATGTTGATATTTTATCTCCTGATATGGCTCTTATGCCAGGGTGCATGTATGAAGTAGAGATTAAAGAAACAAGTGAACTCTGCTTCAAAAGGAAAAAAAAAAAGATTGACAATCTTAATGTACCCGTTTCAGTGGTAAATAATCTCTAAAACCATAGAGTCCTTTGTGCTCTCCGAGCTTAGTGGTTTTCTTGCAGATGTTTCATTACCCAACTAGATAACAACATGCTCAGTGTTAAGTAACATCAGTGCTAAGCATCATCATGATTATCCTCAATCAGGTAAGATCACCAATCCCTAGCTAGCACTGATGATGTTGCCTAGACGGGTTATGAAATGTCTGAAAGAATACAACTCAGAGAGCACCAAGGACACCACAGTTCATCTTCTATTGATGCCTTACGCCATTAAATCAATGCAATGCTACTACTACTAGACACCCACACAGCATTTATTTTACCAAAAAGAAAAGCAGCTATAACCTCCAAGTAAAAATAACCAACAATCCTTATTTATCTCCAGTATAAGCAATTCTGGAACTAAAACATGATCTTAACCGCCTAAACAAAGCATTTCATAGTTATAACAAACAGTTGGTTTAGTGCACACAAATCCTTCCAAATTCTAAGGGAATTAATAGGGCATCCCAAGTGCCTGAACTTAGACGATTCTCAAATTTCATGAAGCAGGATCATGCAAATGAAGGCTAAGCTTTCCAAAGGCCTGATACGGTGCTAATAAACCTTAGCAAATTACGTCTGTCTCACTCTATACCGGATTTCTACAAAGGTTGTTAAATCAAAACGTTTAAAGTGCTAAAATGAACAATTCATTCAGGAACACCTGAACAATCGGGGAGCTGCTGCCCATTTGCCACAACGACACACATGAATAATTTTTGCTTCAGTCTAACTCACTTTCTTCTGGAAAAAAAAATGGCAATGGGAGTTTTTGTTGACTTAGGCCAGTGGTTCCCAAACTTGGCAACTTTAAGACTTGTGGACTTCAACTCCCAGAATTCTCCAGCCAGCTGGAGGGGATATGTATGAGGGGAACCTTTATCTTTAAAAATAAAGGTAAGCTGGCTGGAGAATTCTGGGAGTTGAAGTCCACAAGTCTTAAAGTTGCCAAGTTTGGAAACCACTGACTTAGGCCAACATCCATTTAAGGGGAGCAGTGTTTCTCTGCGCTGCTTGGATATTATCTAACTTAAATTCTAATGCTGGACTCTGGTGTATTTTTCACCCAAATTAGGGATTTATAAACTCAACATTTCTGCATTGAATCCCCCCCCCCCCCACACACATCCTTCTCATCTTTGCCTTTCTTTCTGTTGAATCAGGTAGCATCTCTAATCCAGCTCACTATAGCAACTATTGTTCTTGGCAGTTTCTATGGCCAAACAAACAATTCAATTGTACCTCCCTCTCAGCTTTCTATTGTGGCATCTGCTTTTTCTGGGCAGGAAATACAACATTCCCTTTGTTCCAGGTTTCACCTTTTGGAGGACTGGGTTCAGCCATGGGGAAGTATTGAAGTGCTGGCAACAGGACCTCGACTGCTGAAGGACCTGAAATGATCAGAGATCCTCAGCTTCTGTAATCTCAGCTCCTGGACTTGTTTCCCAAGGAGCTGTAATAATTTCAAGTCCACGCTCTTTGGATATAGTCATGGTAGGATCACATGAGTCGTTGGTAAGATGCTATGAAATGGAGGAGGAGGTTCTTCATCTTAAACAGGAAATATAATCCAGTTACTTCCATTTTTAAAACATATGAATGTATGCCTTTTCACATTATATTCAATGGAAAATGAATGGTTTTTTTAAATATTTCTGGCAATGAATATTTGCTTTAAGCATAGCTTTCTAAGCCTAAATGCTCTTAAGAGGCATAGCTGCAATTCATATAAGAATCCTTTTGGCTACAGCTTGGGAATTTTGCTCTCAATGCAGCAAAGGGAGACATTTCCTAAGAATATGAGCTTGAGTAACGTCTGGGACGATGTAAGTTTCCTGGTTCAGTCCTGCTCAGATACTTCTTTGCAGTTGAGTCTCTCTTTGTAGCAAATGGAAAGGAGCCCTTATGTCAGGGTAATGACAATTTAATAGCTGGCCAGCTGCTGTAAGGCTGTAAACCAAGATGATGACATGAGGATGAGTCAGCAGGCTTACTGCCACTTTAAGAAGCTGTATATATAAGGGAGGCCATGTGAGGGTGTACCTCTCTCCTCGTGCATCTCTCTCCTCATGTTCTATTGTGGTTCCCGTGTAGAGTTGAAGATTGCTTTCTTGCCTGATATTTGCCTAACACATGTATGTATGTATACATAAGTCTTGTATATAAATCACTGTTTGAAAAGCAAACCTCTGTGTACTGTATTTTGCTCCTGGATTGTCTCAAAATAGTAGTCTGACAAATTATGGGCCCAGTCCAGAGAGAAGGCGAGAGTGACTAGAGAGACCAGAGAGACCAGAGAGAAGAGAAACCCCATGTGAGCTTGCACCAGAGCCAGAGGGGTTGTTCAACGTGGTTTGATAGTGGTTAGAGGCTTGTGAAAGGAAGCAGGCAACATGGCCTCTGTTGGAGTAATGGGGAAAGGTTTCATGGGGTCTCAGCTGAATGAGACAAACTATCTCCTGGAGTGTAAAGATGGAGATGTACTGTGAAGGGTATACTAGTTGGCAATGCCAACTACTTACCGAGATTCTGAAAACATATGGACTACAACAGATTTCTTGAAGGACAAGATTCATTCATATGGTAATTTGGTTTTCTATCTTGGATCTTCTCTAGACTTTTCTAAATCCCAAGGCTTACAGTATTGCAAATAACACAGATTATGTCAACGCCATTTGGTTGTTTGATCAAGCAAATAAGCAAGATGTGATTCCTTCATAATACAGAACTCTCCTTTCTCAACTCTGGCAGAAGCTAGAGAGAAAGAAAAGTAAATGGTCGCAGTAAACATTATTTACAGCATTTACATTTTTATAGTATTTTATTTTGTGGTCTATAGATGTTATATATAGATTTGTCTTATTAATATTGTAAGCTGCCTAGAATTACCCCATGGTAAGATGGGTGCCAATAAATGTAATAAATAAATAAAAATAGATAAGGTAAAAGTAAAGGTAGGGAAGCTGTGGCTCAGTGGCTAAGATGCTGAGCTTGCTGATCAGAAAGTTTGGCAGTTTGGCAGTTTGAATCCCTAGCACCATGTAATGGAGTGAGCTCCTGTTACTTATCCCAGCTTCTGCCAAGCTAGCAGTTCGAAAGCATGTAAAAATGCAAGTAGAAAAATAGGGACCACTTTGGTGGGAAGGTAACAGCATTCCATGCGCCTTCGGCATTGAGTCATTCCAGCCACATGACCACAGAGATGTCTTCAGACAGTGCTGTCTCTTGGGCTTTGAAACGGAGATGAGCACTGTCCCCTAGAGTCAGGAATGACTAGCATATATGTATGAGGGGAACCTTTATCTTTAAAAATAAAGGTAAACATCCAGATTTAGGTCTACTTTTAAATGGATGACTTTTGGTGACTACCAATAGTGTTTGTGATGGGGATGACCCTTGAGGAGAAAATAACCATGCTATCTTGAATTCCTGGAAGGGAGGTAGGATATACAACTCCTTACCTAACAAATAAGTACATTTCTGCAATATTTGTTGAAATTCTACTCCATCTTCATTGGAGTAGAATTCATTCATTTACATTTTCCCATATTAGTAATTCCATTCACAACTGTGCCTATCTGAGTCTTTGAATGTGCAATGTTTATTCTTCATTATGGATGCTGATGGCACGTTTGTGTAAGAAACCATTTATATTTAACCTCCCTTCCATCCCTCTCTCAGTTTTCATCCCTTCCCTTCCACTCTTACTATCAAAACTCACAGCAATTATTTTTTTTAAAGCCTCCATCGGAGAAACTCAGGATGATTCCTCATCCCCCAGCACAGAGTCTCTGCCACGATCAGCAATCTTTTTGCAATTAAATGGAAACAAAAGCAGAAGTGCATCAAGCGAAGGCTAGGGGGTTCCTTTGGCTTTATTTTATTTTATTGAGGCTGAGGAGAGGCTGTTCCTTGCCAAGGGGAAGATGGCCTGCTGTTTACAAAGACAGCCTCACCAGAGAGGGCAAGAGAGGGTAGTGGCACTTGCTGCTTTGCTGTAGCAAGCGTGATCAATGTGGTGGAAAAACAGCCAGGACAACAAAGAGCAGAAATCATGCAATAGGCAAGGGAAACCAAAGGATAAAGAAAGAACTTGGAGAAGGGAAATGGGAGAAAGCAGTAGGAAATGCTGGTAGGAGAAGAGAGGGAGAAGCACAAGGAAGGAGGTAGTACATCTGAAGGAGGGAATGAGATATCCCATACTTCAAAATGATCTCTCTCTCTCTCTCTCTCTCTCTCTCTCTCTCACACACACACACACACACACACACACACACACACACACACACACACAAACAAACAAGCAGATAAGAGGGGTGGAAAGAAAGGGGGAATGAGTAAACAACCATGTTGAAATCCAAAAAACCTCCATCAGAAATGTCTTTGGAGATAGTCCTTGATTTACAACCATTCATTCATTCAACCAGTCAAATTTACAACAGCACTGAAAAAAATGACTTACAACCAGTTCTCACATTTACAACCATCACAGCATCCCCGAGGTCACAGTGATCAAAATTTAAGTGTTTGGCAACCAGAATGTATATACAATGGTCATAGTGTCACAGGGCCATGTGATGGCCATTTGCCACTTTCCTAGCTGAAAAGCAAAGTCAATGTGGGAAGCTGGAATCACTTAATCACCCTGTAATTCAATTAACAACTGCAATGACTTGCTTAACAACTGTGGCAAAAAAGGGTTGTAAGTTCACTTAGCAATGCAAATTCTCATCCCAGGTGTGGTTGTTGGTCAAGGACTATTTGTACTTTGAATGGAAAATCCCATAAATCCCAGAAGTGAACCAAGACTGGATAACCACATGTTGCAGTTCTGAAAGTAAACAACATTAAACATTTATTGTTGGGTTCTACTGCTGCTTCCAGAAAGACAAGATCATTTAAGGAAAGAATGAATGGGAAGAATAGCTAGATAGGGAGGACCAAATAAATTATTGAAACATCTTTGGAAGTCCCAGTCATTCAGGGAGAGATCTGGGTGCAGAGCATTGGTTCAAGCAGTATCCAGAAATCAACTCATATTAAATCAAACCTAATACACACACACACACACACACACACACACACACACACCAAGTACCACTCACTCATCACAAAATCTTGCTAAGAAAGGGTTTATAGAAATGACCATCAGATCATTACTATTTCTTAATACAGTAATTAACATGCTCTGATGCTAAGGAGTTCTACTCCCCCTCCCCATCTGAAAAGAACTCTGTTCCAACTGCCAGTTGCCTCACATTCTGTTACCTGAGTTCAAACTGGCTGACGTTCCACTCCTTCACTCAGGAGCAGTCTGGGGCTCCTTACAGTATTAAACATCGGTACCTCACCAAAATGTCTACACCTTTCACCTATGGAACTGCTTCTGGACTCAAGGTGGTGGGAGTGATATTCCCTTATGTGTTTCAATCACCATCACTGAACCAACAGAATGTGAACCAAATTTCTCCTGCCCAGCCCAATCACATAGTTTCATCACGGAGTACAGGTATTCAGCTAATTAACAAATGTTGATAAAAAGGGAGAGAAAATATTTCAGTTGGGCAGAAAATACTCAAGAAAGGAGGACTTTGGGATGATACTACATTTAAATCTGCAGAAGCGATTTCATATTATTTTAAAAGTTTCATTATCACTATTTATAGTCGATACTTAAAAAACATAGGACTTAAACTGTGTGTATCAGCCTCTTCCCATTCTTGCAACAAGTTGCATTGGTGTGATTTGCAAATATGTGGTGAATAAACATGTTGCAAATAAACACTTAAAGGGCAATTTGGAGAGAGGACGCCTCAGCAGGGAAAAATAAACTGCTTTCGTGAAATGGCAGCTGTCAGCAGTTTTATTCAGCATGCACTGTTATTGTATTGGAGGATTAAAAATAATTTAGAACCTAAAAGTAATTTTAAAAGTGCTGTCCATCTGTTGACATCAAGTCAAAATCTTTTAAGCTACATTTGCATGCACCTGAAAATTGGAAAGACCTCAAATTTTTGGGAATATTAAATTTTCTCCTGGAATGTCATGTCAGTAAAACTTTGTTTTCTACTCATTTGATAAATTAGTGGTCTCCCACTGATTGTCCCATTTTGTTTTCTCCCGCATGCCCAAGAACTTTGTAGTCACTCTGTTGGAAGACCAAAAGAACAACAATGATGACAAGAGGAAATTGGTTTGGTCTTTGTGAAATCCAATGTATGCAAATGCAAATCACTAATCAAAGCTCACTGCAGTAATTATTTACTCAGTATGTACTGGAGGAATTCCTTCTAGAAAACAATAGGAGGGATTCCTACAGACAAAAAGATACACTCATATTTATAGTTTTGGGGAAAGGAGGAGAAAATGATACATTCATACATATGCATAGGTAAGAGGGGATGTAATCATTGTTAGCAAGCCTCAAATTACTTTGCCGTATCACTTTTGATAAAGCGTATTGAAACCCCAAAGCCTACTGAAAACAGAGGTCCTCAAGGTTACCTCAATTATCACACATTCCTTCTAAGTTTCTATCTTGTTAACATGCTTCCAATCCTCCAAAAACTTGTTTTCCTCACTTCTTCCTCTGGTTACTTTATCTTACACATTTGTCAGATGAGTTCAGAAGGCACAGCAGAGGAAAATGCACTTAAGACAATGCAGGAAATACTGCAGGAGTAACTGACAGACTGCTATTGCCAAAGGAACATTGTCAATACTTGCAAGTCACACAATGGTTGAGCTGTATATAAACTATCAATATCTGCCCAAAGATAACTAGAATGCATTGTGAACTTTTCTTCAAAGCTCCAGACCAGTACTCATTTCCCAGTGGGGGGATTTCAGCTGGGGAAGTGAAATATGCTCTTAGAAATATTCTGCCCCCTTCTAATTTGTACCCCATTATTTCCATTCTCGGTGACTTACTGAGTTTTTGATAATGATATTGTTGGTATTCATGTTCATATTGCTTCTAGGTGTAGTTATGTTGAAAGACAGTGTCCTATTTTAAGTTTGGATTTGCTAAACTTCCTTCAAGTATCTATGGAGATGCTCAGTCATCTAAGTCATGGTTATACCAAAGGTGGTTTTGTTTCCAAAAGACAAATGGGCTTTCTCGGTGTTTTCTCTGGAAACATTTCACTTCTCATCCAAGAAGCTTTTTCATTCTAACTGACTGGTTGAGAATGGAAGGATTTATATTCTTTGCAGTCATCTGGTCTTTGCAGATGACCAGATTTATTTATTTATTTATTTGTTTGTTTGTTTGTTTGTTTTGTCAACCATGTAAAAGATAACAGGTATAAGTATAAGGATAAATATGAACACAGTAAATGGGTACGAATAAATGGAGACAGTAAGACAGGGGCCTTTACAGACCTTTTAGGAATGGGGTGAGGTCAACAGTAAACAGTCTTAGGTTAAAATTATGGAGATGTACCAACAGAGTCAGGTAGAGCATTCCAGGCATTGACCACTCTATTGTTGAAGTTGTATTTTCTGCAATCCAGTTTGGAGTGGTTTACCTTGAGTTTGTATCTATTGTTTGCTCGTGTATTTTTATGGTTGAAGCTGAAGTAGTCATTGACAGGTAGGACATTGTAGTGGATAAGTTTGTGTACTACGCTTAGGTCAGACCGAAGGCAGTATAGTTCTATGTTTTCCAAGTCCAAAATTTCAAGTAAGGGATTCTACTGTGAGCAGAGGAGTAAAGGACTCTTCTCGTGAAATACCTCTGGACTCTCTCAATTGTATTAATGTCTGATATGCAGTGTGGGTTCCAGACAGATGAGCTGTATTCGATAATTGGTCTAGCAAAAGGTTTGTATGCCCTACTTTGCAGTACAATGTTACTGGAGAAGAAGCTTTGCAAGATTATGTTGACAACTCTTAATGCCTTTTGGGCAATACTGTTACAGTGAGCTCTGGCACTTAGATTGCTTGAGATGAGCACTCCAAGGTCCTTGACAGAGTGAGGGTCGTCTACGAGGTTCCACACCAGTCAATTAGGACTGAAGAAGCTTCTTGAATGGGAAGCAAAATATTTTGCAAAGAAAACCCAGAGAGTTCAGTTCCTTCAGATAATCTGCTCTGGCCAAGAAGTGAAAGAATTGAAAGAGCAAATGCAGAACAAGCTTCTCCCGAGACATTGCAGAGGCCAGCAAACCATCACCAGTCCTGGGTGGGGAAGATCAGCAGCCATAAAAGCAACTGGAATTGTGCCATGTGCTCTACCTTAAGAGGAGCTAATTATTTGTACTTGAAAAATGCTTCTCTGTGCAAAATGAGTATCACTCACTCACACGCACACAACCTCATTGTACTTTAGTTCTTATTAGCATTGCACCATTATGTCAGGTCAGAATGTCATTTCCCACATAAAGCATAACACTGCCTAGCTAGCCAAGGTTATTCCCTACTCATCAGAGGTGGTATTCAGCCAGTTCCTACTGGTTCGGGTGAACCAGTAGCGGCAGCTGTGGGAGGCTCTGCCCACCCGCCCCGATGTAATGTGCAAGCACTGTGCTCACATTTGCAAGCCAATAGGAAAGGTAAGTGAATCCCCACTGCTGCAACTCATGATTGACGTGAAAAGCTTAGCTCAGAGTCATCTGGTGGGGATGATATACCGTATTTTTCGGAGTATAAGATGCACCAAGATTTTGAAGAGGCAAATTGAAAATAAGTGTTTGCACTCTGCAGACCTCCCAAAAATGGCCCGGTTTTTGTGAAAACAGGCCCTTTTTTTTTTAAAAAAAGGGCACGAATAGCCTTTAGGAAGTTTGTAGAGTGCTCCTGGGGGGTGGGGGGGGGCAAAAACGAGCAAAAAATGGCCAGCCCCAGGAGCACTCTGGAAATCTCCTAAAGGCTATGCACGGCCATTTTGATGAAGGGGGCAAAAAATGCTGTATTCTGTGTATAAGATGCACCCAGATTTTCAGCCTCTTTTTTGAGAGAAAAAGATGTGTCTTATACTCTGAAAAATATGGTGATCAAACTCCTGCTTTCATTTCCAAGTCTTTTGGGGGTGTTCTCAAGTATTTTTAGTTAGTGATTTATAATGTCTTATAAATGCACCCACCTCCGCTGTAGCGATCTTCCTTTGTAAAATATTGCATAGCCATGGTGAGATGGGGCTTATCATTTCTTTGTATTTTTTTGGACAGTAAGAGGAGTGCCTTTTCATCTGAAATATAATGATTTGGAGTTAAGAGGAATATCATTTGCAATATTTCCTCTGTGATTTTCAAGAGAACATGCACTTGTGAAACATTTACTAAGCAAGAGCACCCTCTAGTGTGTCTCCCTGTATGAGTAGCCTTCAGCGTTTTAGACTGGACAGGTTTCCTTGTCTCTTTTGTCAACTGATCAAGAACAGGAGCCAAGCTTCCATAAAATCGGTATAAATTCTCTAGCAATGTTCAGGTGCTGGGGGAATACCACTTTATCGGAGACATTTTTCATCCTTATAAAAGAACATTAAGATTTAAGAAGTCCAATGAAAGCAGTACTAACATACTTTGGAATGTACGGTATATCAAAACTTCCTAGACATGGTGAGGAACTTAACAAGTGTTGATATTTTCATGAGTTTGGGCTTCATTGAGATGGTATCAAATTACCATAGGTGAGGAAGGTGCTTACAATTGTAGAATCATATGGGCAGAGAAACTACTCAGGATCTGAATCCAATCTCTGCTCTATTTAGGACCCCATTGCAAATCTGATGCTGCTCAGTCTATAGATCAGGGGTGTCAAACTCAAGGCTCTAGGGCTGGATGTGGCCCATGGGGTACTTATATCTGGCCCACTTGGGGTTGCCCTGGAAACAGCAAAGGACTGGCCCACAATGCTTCTGCCAGAGAAAATGGGGCTCCTGAACTCCGTTTTTGGCTGCCACATCCGCCTGCAACCCTCTGCCACGCAACCCTCCCGAGCTCCATTTTCACTAGAGGGTTGCAGGAGGCTATGGTAGCCGAAAACATAGCTCGGGAGCATGTTTTCACTGACAGAGCGCTTGAGCCACCAGAGGCACCCCCGACAGGAGTGATGAGCTGGCCACTCCTACTCTGACCACGCCCACCCCAAGCCCCCAAGGTCAAACCCAACCCTGATGCAGTCTTCAATGAAATTGAGTTTGACACCCCTGCTCTAGATGAACTCTCCCAATGAAGGGAAAATCATTGTTCTACAGTCTAAATGCTCTTACTTTGAGAAAGACCTCAAGGAGTTATATTCCTGTAGCTTAACTTCTCTATTGCATTCAATAAAAGCATTTTCCCCTGGAATGAGACATATTAAACCTCCAAATATCTCCATCAAAACACCACAAGCTCAAGAATAGTTCATTCTACAATATTTCTGTTCTCTATGGATAGATCTGTAGTAGCGAAGATCTTGCCTCAATAGTAATAGTCTAAAATGTAATTCAGTTCATATTAATTATTGCATTGCATTGCAGTTTGTAGACCTCAAAGATATAGGCACAGTTTATGGAAATGCAAGGACCATCATTCATTTGTTTACTTGTTGCTCTTCCAGACTGATTGAAGGGGCCAAGTTGGGATTGCCTTAATAGTCAAAGCAATATGAGGTACTAGTAGCTAGATACCCATGCTTCGCGATGAAACTATTTGATCAGGCTATGCAGGAAAGTTTCTTGAGTTTCTAAGAAGAACGTTATTATGGCTACATATCACCCAACTCCATATAATCTCCTCTCCCATTTTCCCACAGTAGAAAATGAATAGTAAGTAGAAAGTGTGGCAGGTCTGAAGTCCAAAAGAAAAGAAGGCTTGCACGCATGACAATCTGACTCTGATCAAGCTGTTGTGATTGTTTCAGTCAAGGTCATTGGTGTTTCCAACTGACCCCACAAAAGACTTCCCCTCCTAAGACATTATCCATCTGCAGTTTTATCAGTAAACATATCCTGACCTTATTTGAGATTCTCTCTTAGTACTTCTGCATCCTAATATTGTATTTTCTTAATTTTTTTTTCTAGAAAGATGCTCACAAAACCATGAATGCCTAGGAATTCAGGATTCTGGATGTGAAGCATAAATAGCTTTCTCCTCAAGATCACGAGAACATGCAACTCTTCCCAGTCAAAAAATGTAAGTTAATTTCAGAAGGAAGAGAAGCAGGCAATTAACATCTTTTACTATGTCATGCAAGTTATGCAGCAATAACAGGATCATTGTTCTTGCTAAAAAAATGAGATGTGCTGCAGTAATGGAAGACTTTTTTTTTAGACTACTCTTGATTGCTAGGCATTATTGAGTGAACAATAAGCAGGTTAAGCTTTGTTCTGCCCCTACAATATTGTAAGGTGAATTTCAAAAGGCAAGTTTCAAAATATTAGGATTATTTCCTAATATTTCTCCCTTGCACTTTTCTCATTCTTCCCCTCTTTGGAATGCCTGTCTTACAGAGATAGATGTTTCTCAACAACTGTGTGTGTGTGTGTGTGTGTGTGTGTGTGTGTGTGTGTGTGTGTGTGTGTGTGTGTGTCACAGAAGTTGTCAGGCCTGCAAGCCATCTTTTCTTTTTGGACTGTAGGCATGCCACACTTTCTATTATTCTGCTATGCATTTTCTATTGTGGGAAAATGGGAGAGGGCATTGTACAGAGTCAGATGATATGTAGCCATAACAAAATTCTTTCTAGAAAGCCAAGGTCATCCTTTGTCTCTGCACCTGGCCAGAACTGGATGGGTGGAACTGCCAGCATGGCAGGGGAAGATTGGACCATGTGATTGGACTTGTGGGTGTGGGGGCAAGATCCTGAACTTTCATCTGAGTGGGAAAACCTGGAAGCTTTCAGATTCGGGTTTCTACAGATGTGCCACATGGCTCTCTTAATAAATTGGAACTTTGAGGAATCTTTTGCCTTGGACAGATTTATTTTTGGATGCTATTTGGAACCCTGACAGAAGTGTGAGAGAAACCCCACAGATGTTTCTTTGTCCCAAGTGAGCTTCCAGTGAAGAGATATTTCAAATCATTTATAGCACTGAAACCCCCCTGTAGAATCTCTTTGATCAGAGCAACAAAAGTATCTAGTATTTTGCAATGGACATATTAGCAATCTAACTGCATTCTGGGTAGCAGACAGGTTGAAAAATGTGAACTGAGTAAGTTTGTAGAAAAATGTCAGCAAATATCTCCCCAGCCTTCATTTCATATGACTAACTACAATTGTGCTTTTTCTGTTTGTTTGGGAGGGGGACTGGTGTTAGGGGTGCATGGGGAATTATTCACATTACTCATGCCTGTCCAAAACTGTACTATGAAGATTTATTTTCAAATTTGGGAGAACAAAATTCTCTTGGCAATGGTGGAAAAATGTTTTATCTGGAGTGACAATAATATTCAATTAAAATATTCATTCCAGGCTTACAGAAATATAGTTCACCATCTAAGGCTGTGACGGCAAACCTAAGGCACATGTGCCCGAAGTGGCACACAGAGCCATGTTGGCTGGCACGCGTGGCATTGCCTGTTCCTCTTCTGGATTTCTGGCATGCATGTACGTGCAACGATCAGATGTTTTTTGCGTGTGCGGCAGTGCTGCAAACAGGAAGAGCTGGTCTTCCGATTTCTGTTTTGCACATGCACACCAGTAATCGCAAGACAAGCTGGCCGTTGCGCATGTACGTACCGGAAACCAAAAGTTCATTTTCTGGCATGCACGTATGCCCACTAGGCAGCTTCTCTTCCAGGGCACGTCACTGACGAGCACATGTGTGCACTCCCTTTTCGGCACTAAGAACATATATATATATATATACATATATACAGGTTCGAATCCCAGTAAGGGTATGGCTAGCTGATGAGAGCTAAATAGCTTGAAAAAGATCTATACTAGTCTCCCTTTATTTATTTATCAGCACTTTATTTATTTATCAGCACAAATACAACACAAAATGTAACAAAGGCAAACCCCCACCGTAGGGAGGAGGAACCGACCAGCTGGTTCCGCCCCAAGCGACTGATGGATCCTGTTAGGTTCCAGACGGAGCTTGGGGTTATTCCTGATACCCTCACCCACAGTTCGGCGGAGACCCTCGTCGCTGCCTGGCACTCGGCAGCTTCGGAGTCTCTAGACCGGATTGCGCCGCTACGGCCCCTCCGGGTCAGCGGCCCCCGGAGGCCTCCTTGGTTTACTGAGGAGCTCCGGGAGGTAAAGCGCCGGAGGAGACGCCTAGAGCACTCGTGGAGGTCCGATAGGTCCGAGTCGAAACGGGCACTTTTGACAGCATGCACCAAGGAGTATATTCGGACCTTAAGAACAACAAAAAGAACATACATTGCCTCCTTGGTAGCGTCCGCCGAGTCCCGCCCAGCCGCCCTGTTTAGGATAACCCGCTCCCTCCTAAATAGGAGGGAGACGGGGGACTCCTTACAGGGTAAGGCTGAGGAGTATGTCCAGTTCTTGGCGGACAAAGTTGCCCGGTTTCGAGCGGACCTGGACTCCACCCCAGTAGATCCAGCCGAGACACAAGGAGAAAACTTGGCAAACCATCTCTGGGTTGAGTTTCAGGAAGTTGCCTCTGGGGATGTGGACAAGGCTATGCGAGCTGTGAGTACCTCCACCTGCATACTGGACCCGTGTCCCTCCTGGCTGGTTGCCAACAGCAGTGAGGTGACACGAGGCTGGATCCAGGCGGTTGTTACCGCTTCTCTTCGGGAGGGGTACTTTCCCACCGCGCTTAAGACAGCGGTGGTAAGACCCCTCCTGAAGAAGCCGTCTCTGGATCCAGCTGTTCTTAATAACTATCGTCCAGTCTCCAACCTCCCCTTTGTAGGGAAGGTTGTTGAGAAGGTGGTGGCTCTCCAGCTTCAGCGTACCTTGGAGGAAGCTAACTATCTTGACCCCTTCCAGTCTGGCTTCAGACCCGGTTACAGCACAGAAACCGCTTTGGTCGCATTGACTGATGATCTCTGGAGAGCTAGGGATGGAGGCCATGCTTCCATCCTAGTTCTCCTGGACCTCTCAGCGGCTTTCGATACCATCGACCATGGTATCCTTCTGCGACGACTGCGGGAGATAGGGGTGGGCGGCACTGTCTTGCAGTGGTTCTCCTCCTATCTCTCGGACAGGTCGCAGTCGGTGTTAGTGGGGGGGCAGAGATCGTCCCTGAGGCCCCTAACTTATGGGGTGCCGCAGGGGTCGGTCCTATCCCCCCTACTATTTAACATTTACATGAAACCGCTGGGCGAGATCATCCGAAGGCACGGGATAAAATATCACCAATATGCGGACGATACACAGTTGTATCTGTCCGCCCCGTGCCAACTCAATGAAGCGGTGGACGTGATGAACCGGGGACTGGAAGCCGTTAAAGACTGGATGAGAGCAAACAAGCTGATACTCAACCCAGACAAGACCGAGTGGCTGTTGTGTTTCCCTCCCAAAAATTTGACCACCATACCATCACTCAGGCTGGGGGGACAAAATTTAAACCCCTCAGAAAGGGCCCGCAACTTGGGAGTCCTCCTGGATTCACAGCTAACTTTTGACCACCATCTCTCAGCTGTGACCAGGGGGGCATTTGCCCAGGTTCGCCTGGTGCGCCAGTTGCGGCCCTACCTGAATCGGGAGGCCCTCACAACAGTCACTCGAGCCCTTGTGATCTCTAGGCTGGAATACTGTAATGTGCTCTACATGGGGCTGCCCTTGAAGAGCATCCGAAGACTACAGCTAGTCCAGAATGCGGCCGCGCGAGTGATCGTGGGCGCACCACGGTTCGCCCACATAACACCGATCCTCCGTGAGCTGCACTGGCTACCTGTTGGTCTCCAGGTGCACTTCAAGGTCCTACTCACCACCTATAAAGCGCTCCATGGTAGTGGATCTGGCTATTTGAGAGACCGCCTTCTGCCAATTACCTCCCTGCGTCCCATCAGATCGCATAGAGTTGGCCTCCTCCGTATTCCATCCGCCAGTCAGTGCCGACTGGCGACTACTCGGAGGAGAGCCTTCTCTGTTGCGGCTCCGACACTATGGAACAATCTCCCCGTGGAGATTCGTACCCTCACCACCGTCCAGGCCTTCCGCACAGCCCTCAAGAACTGGCTAACCCGTCAGGCCTGGGGATAATCTTATTTCGCCCCTCCCGAATGCTGAGTGAATGTTGAGTTTTATTGTCTAATTTACTTTGTGCACATTTCTTTTTTCGTATTGTCCTACACTCCCCTTCCTTTTTTGATTGTAAGCCGCCCTGAGTCCCCTCAGGGAAAAGGGCGGCCTATAAATAAAATAAAAACAAACAAAACAAAACAAACAGTAAAAATATTGGGTTTCTGTCTGGATGGTCTCTTGTGACGAGCCGATGGACAGAGAATGGAAGTAGTAAGCTTCCTCCCATATTTGGGCATACTGGGGGTTATATACATACATACATACACACACACAGACATAGACACAGACACAGACACACACACACACAGACACATATATATATATGTCTATGTCTATGTATGTATATATATATATATGTCTATGTCTATGTATGTATATATATATATATGTACATATATGTATGTATATATATATATGTATATATATATATATATATGTGTGTGTGTGTGTGTGTGTGTGTGTGTGTGTGTATGTATGTATGTATGTATGTATGTATGTATGTATGTGTATATATATATATATATATATATATATATATATATATATATATATATATATATATATATATATATATATATATATATATATATATATATATATATATATATATATATATATATATATATATATATATATATATATATATATATATATATGAGAAGATGTTGGATAACCATTTGTCTGAAGTGGTGTAGGGTTTCCTGCCTAAGCAGGGGGTTGGGCTAGAAGACCTCCAAAGTCCCTTCCAACTCTGTTATTCTATATACCTATAGATGCCTGAATGTGAAAAAAGAACACATCGATGTGCTCTGTATGTGAAATTTGTATATTGATCTTCCACATACCAATCCTCAAGTTTCACTTCTCTAAAACCTGGTATCTGATTGTTGATCCTTCATTCAGGAGGCTCTATGGATGATCAGCCTAGTGGACAACGTGGAGCTGAGCTCTAACTCAGCTCTCATTTGAGACACAATTTCAAACTTTGTGGTTGTAAGAAGTTAACAATAGTCAATGAATGACAGCCAGGGGACCATTGATGAGATCTTTGATGAGTGGGTAGAGACAAATGGAAGGATCTCCGCTGATGATTGAACAGCAGGAAATTGTCCACCTAGATTGACTGTTGATGCCAGACCTGATGCTTCTTATTTTTAACTATTTCTTAAAATAATGGTGTAAAGGTGATTGATAAAACCTATTAATCTGCAGCCCCACACTGAATTTTAGAATACTGAGAAAACCATACCATATTGATTTTTGAGACCAGCTGTTTTCCTTAAAAAAAAATGTTGAACAGCACCAGGAAAGTTAAGAACTGAATCCCATCCACAAACACAATTGCGAGCATTTTATTAAACTGAATCTTAAATGTTAGACAAATGTTTCCTATGTAACATTGCATTGGTCTCCCGAGCTGCCAGCTGTCTTCAAAAATTTTACTTTTAATTTTCCAATTTTATTAACTCTAACAGACATTTTATTCACGGACTGATAGCAGAAAACTGGTTTCACCCCTTTCTTAACTAAAAGATGATTTTTTCGTCTGAGTGAATGTAACAATGAAAATATTTCTGCTGCAACAAAATTGTGGCTTCCCAAGACTTTTTTTAAAACAATTTTCTATTTATTTTTGAACAAAGACAAACAAACATAAAAATAAAAAAGCCATCTTCCATTAGAAGTTGTAGAAAGTGTGTCAGTTGGTTACAGTATTTCCACGCATCTCTTCCATAGTCATCACCTGCTTTTCATATCAAATCACATATTTTAAATTCACATATATTCATGCATATCACAATTATTATATCACAACCTTAATTTGACTATAATTGTTTTTACATCCTTTTATATACAATATTAAAAATCTAGAATAGGATTATGATAACATTCTATTAAATCATCCTAAAATCATCCAATCACAATACATCTTTATAACATATAAAATATAACATATTTTAAATCTCCTCTCATATTCTCCATGTGTTGTTTATATAAAATTTCATATTATCAAACTAATATATCTATATGTATTGTTATCATTATAATCATTATTTAATTATAGCTATTGTCACTTCATTTTATACAGACTACTAGTAAACTAAACTTAGCTTAATTTTTATTATACATTTTCATTGCATCGACCTGTATCTTTCCAGTAATAGTGCAGTCTTATATCTCTTGCCATTTGTAGCATTAATATTCTAATATACTTTCTTAATAAATCTTGTTTGAACCGTTCTTCGCAACATGTTGTTCCTTTCATATCTCATAAAAGCTCAAAACCCAGCATCTGCTCTTTCCATCAGCTTATCTTTGGTTATCACTGGTGCCTCTGTCAAGATTTCTCTCCTTATCTCCATCAATTTTTCTCTCTTTTCTTCTTCTGTGCTTTGAAGTCTGGAGTAGAGTTCCAATCCATCTATCCCCTTTCCATATTCCGCTCTTGCCATTACCAACCATGCTCACTTTGTTGTCAGTATACACAGTTTTCTTATCTCTTTGCTCATTTTTTTCTTCCATTTTTTGACCTCTGTCCTCCACATTCTTCATTTAATAAACATCCTCAGTTTTTCCATCAAATTTTTGTTTTGTATTCCATATTCTCCAATCTCTTTTCAATTCTCTCTGTCACAACTAATAGATTTTGAATTTCAAACATAATCATTTGCAATGTTACAGTTTCTTTTTCCTGCTGTGCCATTGTTCCAATTTTGCAGGCACTGCGACTATAGGATTCAAGGCTATTTTAATAAACTTCAAACAGGTTCATTTATTATCTTTCAAGTCAAAATGTTGTCTTCCCTCCAATAGCTAGTGATAGAACTCCCAAAAAGCACTGTATAAACAACTCATGCTCTTCCTACTATCACTCTCAGTAAAAAAAACTGAAAGAACTTCGAATCTCAAGTGATCGAAGAGAAAGAAGAAAAAAACAATGTATCCAGCCTCCAGCCTCCAAGTGGCAGTGTAACTGCTTTTCCTCCTGTTGTTACAACCCTCTTTATAATCCTTTTTATTATCTTCTTTATATTCCAAGCTTAAGAGAGAGAGAAAAACCCTTAAATTGAGATCAAAACCAATCCAATCAATCCAATCAAGCATTATAAACAAAGAAGAGAAAATTTTAATCCATAGGTGTAAGCAAAAGTGAAAAAAGAAGAAGAAAATAATCCATTCAGTTTAAAAAATAGGGAGCCTTTGCAAAAATTCCATCCATGAAAAAAAAAATAGAAACAGGATAACACACTAAGTTTAATGTAGATTAATTTCGCCGCTTACAGTCTTCTATCTTCAATTTTAATTTAACATATATATATATATATATATATATATATATATATATATATATATATATATATATATATATATATATATATATATATATATATATATATATATATATATATATATATATATATATATATATATATATATATATATATATATTTGGGGGGGGCGGGGTAGTCGCTTTTTCTAATAATAAAATTTCCTCACCAATTCAACACACTTTCTCTTTTCGCTTTCATTTTTTTTTTTTGTTTATTATTTATAGGCCGCCCTTTTCCCTGAGGGGACTCAGGGCGGCTTACAATTTATAGGAAAGGGGATACAAGACAATAAAACACTAAACATGAAAACAGTGCAAGTAAAAAATAAAACACAACATTCATCATTCGGGTGGGGACAGATTACGATCTTTATCCCCAGGCCTGACGGGATAGCCAGGTCTTGAGGGCTGCGCGGAAGGTCTGGAGGGTGGTGAGGGTATGAATCTCCATGGGGAGATCGTTCCATAGGGTCGGAGCTACTACTGAAAGGGCTCTCCTCCGCGTAGTTGCCAGTCGACACTGACTGGCAGATGGAACTCGGAGGAGGCCTAATCTGTGCGATCGAATAGGTCGCGAGGAGGTAATTGGCAGGAGGCGGTCTCTCAAGTACGCAGATCCACTGCCATGAAGGGCTTTATGGGTGGTAAGTAGGACCTTGAAGTGCACCCGGAGATCAACAGGTAGCCAGCGCAGCTCGCGGAGGATAGGTGTTATGTGGGCGAACCGAGGTGCACCCACAATCACTCGCGCGGCCGCATTCTGGACTAGCTGAAGTCGCCGGATGCTCTTCAAGGGCAGCCCCATGTAGAGCACGTTGCAGTATTCCAGCCTAGAGGTCACAAGGGCCTGAGTGACTGTTGTGAGAGCCTCCGGGTTCAGGTAGGGTCGCAACTGGCGCACCAGGCGAACCTGGGCAAATGCCCCCCTGGTCACAGCCATCAGATGGTGGTTGAAGGTCAGCTGTGGGTCCAGGAGGACTCCCAAGTTGCGAACCCTATCTGAGGGGTGTAAAATTTGACCCCCCAGCCTGAGTGATGGAGCACTAACCAAATTATTGGGAGGGAAACACAACAGCCACTCGGTTTTCTCCAGGTTGAGTACAAGCTTGTTAGCCCTCATCCAGTCCCTAACGGCTTCGAGACCCCGGTTCATCACATTCCGGAGCTGTCCCAACTTCAGCAGCTTCATTAGCTGCATTTCTGTTGCCGGAAAAAAAGGCTATTCCTGGATCTTTTAGGGACTTTGCGATGTCCCTGAGATCAGCGGGAGGTGCCCTTCTCAATCACCGCCTCTGCGGGATGGTTTAGATCCAAATGGATCCTCCAGCGGCAGAAATATGACTGCGATCTCGAAGCACCAAGATGGCACGTTGTGCCATCGCAATGTCAACCCCTGGTTTTTCTTCTCAGGGCTGTTTGAAGTACTTGGGAAACAAGCACCACTAATTTGGGGACTGATTTTCATTCCCTCTTTCATCCTTTGAAACAGGAGACATGACATCAATGTTCTCATTTATGTTCAGTCAATATTTCTTGCCAAGAAATCTGGTTGGAGAGTACTGGCAAAAGGCATATTCCACGGCATGTGATCGCCATTAAGTCAGTTACTCACTATTAAACAACACTATGATTAAGAAGTCTTTGAGAGACAATAACATCTTCCAGACCATTGATTTTCTGGTCTTGCCAATAGTAACTCCCCATTATGAGCATTTGCTACACCCCATTAAGGACAAAACTTTCATTCACTTGTGTCTGATCTTCAGAATTTCATCTAGGGCAGGTTTGCCTTTTGACTTCCAGGAGGATTTTGTATCTTTTGGGAACCTGATCTTAGATTCTATATTTTGGCCTCTGCTCCTTTATAAATCCAGCCCAAGACAAGAAGCCACTCAGATAAATGTGCTGCTGTGTGTCTCTTTGTGAACATGACATGTAAATATCCACAGAAAAGCATAGCCACATAGTACAACATTAATAAAGTCACATAACTACACAATTGATAATTGCAATAATGAAACTAAGTAAACAACAACCAAAAGAACATCTTCAATGAGTTGGATAAGAGAGTTTGAAAGCTCACCTGCAAGAAAAATCCTAAGAGAAAAGGAGATTACTTAGTTTTCCCCCTTAGTGAAGCAAAGCATCGTTCTAGTGAAATTGTTATATAAAACAGTGTCAAGCAGTCTCAACTTTGCAAATAGTTTGAGTAAGGGGTCAGTGGATTTGGTAAAACTGTCCATGGTTCCAGAATCTACCAAGACTTCCAACTGTAGCTATCTGTAAAGTTTATGGTCCATAATTTAGGTTCTACTCTTTTTCAAGAGGTGGTGCAGTGGTTAGAGTACAGTACTGCAGGCTACTTCTGCTGATCACCGGCTGCCAGCAGTTGGCAGATCGAATCTCACCAGGCTCAAGGTTGACTCAGTCTTCCATCCTTCCGAGGTGGATAAAATGAGGACCCAGTTTGTTGGGGGCAAGAGGCTGACTCTGTAAACCTCTTAGAGAGGGCTATAAAACACTGTGAAGCAGTATATAAGTCTAAGTGCTATTGCTATTGCTATTCTCTGGCATCTTTAACAGACATACTTTAATTGTTGTAAACTATCCATATGTTATTGTTTTTTTATTCAGATAGGCTTAAAATCCATTATTTAAATTAAATTAAATTCCTCCCAAAGTTTCATCATACCCTAGTTCTGTAGCATGAATTTCATTCTTTAAGGTGCAATTCATGAATGGCCCTCATCCTTTTTGGAGTAAGAATTGTGAGAATCAAACACACGTACCACTACCCTGTTACCCCAAAAATAAGACTCCCCGGATAATAAGCCCAATCAGGCTTTTCAGTGCATGTGCTAAAATAAGCTCTCCCCCCAAAATAAGCCTTCCCAGAAAATATTGTAACACAGCAGCAGCCATGGGGGGACCACGTTTGCCACCCCCTGCACCTCAAAAATAATAAGACCTCCCTGAAAATAAGGCCAAGTGCTTTATTTCAGGAGTCAAAAGAAAATAAGACCCTGACTTATTTTTGGGAAAACATGGTAACTTCAGTCAATTATGGACATGCTGGAAAGTACAAATATTGATTGTCCTTCACACAAATGGGCAAAATGTGAATTTTGTATAAGAACTTGATGCATTGCCCAATGATTAGATATGCCAATCAGCTATTACCTAAGCTCTCCAAGTCTTCCAGTAAGGTTTATTTTCTCAACTTCCTGAATACAACTTGTGATTGTTGTGAAATAAAACTGTCAAGCTTTAAATATAAGGAAAAATTAATACTCTGTTGTCCGCTGGGCAGTTGCTACTTTCTCTGCTACAAATCTACTGCCAGTAAATTAAATGCCACAAAACTGCTTATTATCTTTTCTTCTGCTCAGCTTCTTCAGATGTGCTCTTTGCAACTAATTTTCTTTCCATCACCAGCCTCCAGAAGAAAAGAGAAGGGGAATAATTATATCAAAATTTATCTGAATTCTTCAAGTCTTTGAAGTAACACCCTCCCCGTCTTCCAAAATAAAAGCTGAAGATCTTTGGAATAAGCTTTTATTCTTAAAATTTTCTCACTAACAAGATTTAGACCATATGTAAGATGGGGAAAATCTGGTTTTCTTTTAAGAGAATGGATTACATAAAAATTACATAACATTTGGTTTTAACTAACATTTTTGTTATTGATTTACTTGTTTTTAGTGGATTGTTGTACCCCACCCATTCAGAGTCACTTTCCATCAGACGAGTGACCATGCAAACTTATTTATCAAGTAAATAAATTTGATTTTTTCCCTCAAGAGGAAAATTAAAATAATCATAACCATTGACAAAGAGACAAAAATGCATCTCCTATCTTTCACGCTCACAATCTAAGTTGTATCAATCTACATGTCACATCTGGAAGCCATCTTCTACCTTTTGGACTTAAGGCCTGCCACATTTTCTACTGTGGAAAAATGGGAGGGGGGATTATACAGAATGTGGGTGATATGTAGCCATAACAACATTCTTTCTCAGAAGGTCAAGGTCATTTGGCTCTGCAGCTGTGATGAGGTGACTGGGGGGGGGATCTCCTGGTTTGAATGGTAAATGGTACCTGATTGGGCCATGTGATGGACCTGTGGGTGCTGGGCAGGGACTTGAACTTTCTTTTGGGTGGGGAAAACTGGAAGCTTTCAGATTTTTCCAAAATATGCCACTATGACATCTTTAATAAAGTGGAACTTTGGGGAAACCCAAGCCTCAGAGTCTTCTTTCACTGGGGGTGTTACTTGGAACCCTAACACTAGATTCTGTTAGGCCAAATAATATAATCACCATCATGACACTGGTTTCAAACTGCTTTGCTTTATATCTACCCTGATAAGGTAGGCAGCAGAGATACTGTACATGAGGAAACTCTCTATTTAGTTGAGACGCTACCTGCCTTTTCCCCCTCTCTGTGGAATGAAGGAAAAATATATGAAATGGACAGAGCTCAGCACTTGAAAGGAATTTCCACCGAACCCCTTCTAAATCAATTTTCAAGCGATGGTTGTTGTAAATGGAATTACAAAAATCCTGGTGGCCTCCATTGCTTCTTATATTTTACTAGCTGATAATCTGGCACTGCCCGGATATTTATTTATCCCAACCCTCCTTCCATGAGCATTGCTGCAATTTCTAATATTTGATTTTCCCCCTTACCAGAGGGAGCCCACTTGTGGAGTACTGTAAAGCCGTTACCATGGCAACTCCATAGCCCTGTACAGTAGAAGCCGTTTTAAGATAGTACAGTAGAAGCTATTTTAAGGCACAACAGGCTGTATCTTAATAGAACAGACACCCTGAGGGGAGTTAGGGGTGTCGTACCCCCCACAGTATTTGTTTCCAGAGAGTAAGTCATCTGTGTACCAAGTTTGGTTGGAATTGCTTGAGGCGTTCCAGTGTTATGCTGGAACACACACACACACACACACACACACACACACACACACACACACACACAGCCATTTGGATGGAGAGAGAGAGAGAGAGAGAGAGAGAGAGAGAGAGAGAGAGAGAGAGAGAGAAAGAGAGAGAGAGAAGATAGAGAGAAGATAGAGAGAAAGAGAGATAGAGATAGCATAACTTTGGTCTACTTCTGACTTCAGTAGCTCTTGATGTCCCTCTTGAGAGAGGTCCCTAGCTTTCTCAGGCTGTTTAAAGTATGGCCTGTGTTCATAAGCTTAAACCTTCCTTGGTCTGGTTTGTTTGTGGTTTATTGCTTGAGGTCATCGGCATCCTTTTACTTAGAAGCCTTAGCCTAGCATTTGCTTTTTCTTACAAACTATCCTTTAAATTTATCTATTAATTAGGCCTTTTAACATAACAGCTAATAACAAAAGCCATTCCTTTTCCAGTCTTTTCAGTAAGAATTTATTTAAAAAGTAAGGCATGGGGTGATAACAATTTCAGCGACTGAAGTATTTTTAATTTAGCAGCAATTTATTTCCCCAGTACATTTAGGCAGAGGCTTTCTTAGTTTCGTATTTATGGCTTTCCCATGCAGCAACAAGGAGCCAGTTTCTTGTCACTGACAAAGGCGGTGACTGCAGAATCAATCAATGATTAAACAATCAATGGCTGTTTACAAAAGGAATCAGCCTACAAACCAGACATCGCATCGACAGAGATTTGTTCACAAACCACAATTAAAGCAAACCTGGCTTTCGCAGATTGTGTGATCCAACTCTTAGATTTTAATTTGATTGGCACTGCCAATCAAATTTGATGACAAGAGAAAGCATTAAAAAAAACCTATGAGCAAACAGTAAGAAGACAAAAGCT